>NC_136492.1:115434518-115524518 GCF_053919585.1 Euprymna scolopes | reverse complement strand
GCAGTTCAATGACTTAGTTATACTCATTCGTTGTAATATGACATTCAAACTTTATTTATACTTGATTCAATTTAAAATTGCAAACCAATCAACGCTTTTAACACATAAAACATTACCAGCAATCATATATATATATATATATATATATATATATATATATATATAGAGAGAGAGAGAGAGAGAGAGAGAGTCATCCAACAGACAGTGGTGTTCGTTGTTTTACAGCTCATCAGTGCGGCTAGACAGGCAACTGCCTCAAGCCCGGATTGAAACCCGACCGCCCAAATGACAGTCAAGGCTTCGCCCCATTACACTATACGGCTGCTGCTGTGTGGGTAATGATTAAACAATGTTTGGCGTCATGTAAATGCTTCCGCTCGAATTGTTTACACAAAGAGCGTCGCACTATACACTAATGCCAGTTTGTAGACTATATATATATATATATATATATATATATATACTTTATTTTGTTTTACTTCAGTCGGTGTGCATGTGAAAGTTTTCTATTAAACTCTATTGTGAATATTTGGTTTACAGATATGAAATTTGATCTATTAGGTATTTGGACATGTCTCACATTTCAATTTAGTTGTTAGATTTTTAAGGCCACAAAATTTAATAAAAAGCAGAGTTGACCTCAGCACAGGTAATCGACTAACCTTTAAACATGATAACACATAAATATTTATCTTGAAGTCGCTTAATTTTTAAGTATCGGCGGAGACTAATGCACGTAATAACAACTAAGAATGGGGCGCTAAGTGTTTGGTTTCGATTAAAGCTGATGTCAATGACGTCATTTTTTTCTTTTTATTACAGTATATATTGGGTACAAAATAATAATCAATGAAAGCTGTATGAATTTAAATATTAAATTAAATTGCATATTACGGCGAGACAACGTTGTGACCTGCGAGTGTCTGTTTATAGGTGATATGTGTAGATTTTAGATGCAATTTGAAGGGGTTTTCTATACTAAATACTTTGATTGTCACGTGATTTGAGAGTGAATATCTTAGAAATCTATACATATGGTTAAGTGTTCCTAAATGCCACTTCCGTTTTGTGGAACCGGTGGATGTTTCATTCAAACAATATATGCCATGCTGTAAGTTTTTCTTTTGTATTAATTAAAAGCATATCAGCATAAATATTTACTAACGATAAAGGTTAAAGAAACTGATATTTTTTCCACTAAACGAAGATCAAAACTATGGAATCATAAATTTGATGAATAATATCATTTTAGGGATTTTATTTTACAAATGTCTGTTTATTTAACACAACTATCGGTAGGGTGGCAATCGCAGGGCTTGACTTTTAGAAGGTTGTTTTATTAAATTACACCGTGACGCTCTCATCATAGAGGAGGAGGGGGTGTTATTTCGATAAGGCAGCAAAAGTAGAGTCTGATGTGAAATTGAAATATACAACAAATTCTTGTGAATCTGGCAATGATCGAAGTAAACAGTTTATTTAACATTTGTAAGAATCAGCAGAATCAGCGAATTCTGAGTAATCGTATCAAATCTCGTATGCTCGATGATTTGAAACATACCCCTTTAATCATTAAAACAATGGTCTTATCATCTCTAAATCGATGTAATATCGCCTGTTCTGTTTATTTGTGAAACCTTTTAAATATATTTCTATTGCATCGACGAGGAATGTAACTAAAAACATTTTCAACGCAGTTACGGAACTACATGCGCCCCTCTGCTTTATCAATCAATAAATATTATATAACTAACGTAAAAGGGGCAATGCTATTAAATACAACTATAGTGAGAGAACATTCTACCCCGATCGACAATCGCCGACCTAGACCGCTCTGCTGTGGACTTCTTCGTATTTTTCTGGTTGTATCGTCTTCTTACAAATGCTGGGAACGCATGGGTCCACAAGTATACGCAATAAAATAAAACTAAACACAAAACTCACAACTGATACATACTTTAAATATAATGCGAACTCTTTCTATCTGATATTCAGACTTTCTAACCGATGATGTTCTTTGCTACATAGTCGCCTGCATCGCTCGTGTTCATCAGTAGACGACAGCTTTTTGCGCCATAAGCCGTGTTCTACGATGCCAGACTGGGCACTCGCTTTAACTGTAGGGACACTCACGACTATTATTTAACATTACTATGTGCCATAAACTGTCGCAAAATTATTTTACACGTTAAAAACTCCCTTTAAACTTACCATGAATAAATATACATTTATGCCTCGTATTTCCTCAGACACAACTTGAGTAAAAATCATATTTTAGCAACATTTATTTCATTAATGGATAATTCTCTATACCTTATTTTTCTTAAAAGCTTATATTCTTTTTATTGTTATGCCTTTTTTCATCTATAACGTATTGCTTAGAGTCGTCACTGTGGATACCATCAGATCATATACGGAACGTGTCGTAATTGCAAAAACACTACAACGAGGAATACTAATAGATTTCAACTTGACTTCCTGAGATGCAACTAAAAGAAAACTTACTCGGTTGTGTATACTGGCCGAAAACAGATTACGTTATCGAGATAATGTAAAATCCCTTAAAGACGGTTTTGACATACAAGTAACGCTAAAACACATTCAATAATTGGGTAAAACAGATCACTTTTAGTTCGGAGTCCTGTTAGACATCATGTTTCTCTTAGTTAGATTGTAATATTAGCATATTATATATTAACTTGAAAAGAAAATTCTTGAGGAACTTTAAAATAGATATTTTGAATAAGTTTTCGTTATAAGGTGTTTAAAAAACTTGTTTACTCTGAACAGTCGTTTTAATTACAATCACATTTGAACAAGTAGATCTTCTCTTCAGGTCGCTGAATGCAAGATAAAAAGATATCGCACAATTTTTTATTTTAATTAAAGATAGGTCGAAAAGCTGCTGAAGTAGCTCGCGATATTAATGGTGCGCTGGGCCCATGAACGAGCACTGACCGCACAGCACAATGGTGGTTTCAGAAAGTTCGTGGCGGTGACGTAAGTCTTGAAAATAAGCGTAGTGATTTGCCATCTGATGTTGACGACGATTAAATAAGAAGTATGTTGAATCTGGTGATGCTAAGCAAATCTTTTTTGTTTCTTTGTTTGCTTTAGCAGAGCTATGTTCATCTGAATTTTAACATTAAAACCCGCAAGAATCTTCTTGTCAACCTGATGATTTTTTGTATTCAAGTATTGATGCTGATTAGCGTTTATACCATTTTTCTGTATTCAAGATGCAGTTGTTTGTATAATTCTCACTTTACTGTCTTCCCTACTTGATCCTGTTTATTTCCATATACTTATTAGGCTAGTTGGTTGCATTCTCTTATGAAGCTTAAAAGAACATTCTTGCCAAGTTGATCGCTTCTATTTTTTAGTCATTATACTATTTTCAAGCAAGTGTTATTTATAAACAGCTTACACATCACAGATGTAGAAATCTTACTAAAGAGATTATGTTCCGTTTATTTTGCTCTGAATAGATACTATTATGTATATAATTATTAAAATACGGTCTGAAACGTTATTCGCTCACTTTGACGTCTATATACTTCTTAAATACAAAAACACGTTTCCAATGCTAACACAGACAATGCCAACACAAAATAAATAAATCAGTTTGCAAATTATGTACGTGCTGCGCTACAAAAATGGAATACACGAAATAGTGAATACAACCGAATGAATATAAACATAATGAAAATAGTTTGTTTATTGGTTATTAGTGTCTAATGCGTGCACTTTATCTTAATGGGTTTCAATTTAATCGTTAATTGTTTGGGCTTTCCTGTAGATTACATCTAATTGTTTTGTTGGTTTGAAACGGGTTGGGCGGTTGGGTAATTCAAACGGATCATCTGTTACTACACACGCTTAAACGTTTATATCAATTTGATCCTAGATTATTCATTAATCTCTTTTTACTCGTTAGTGTATTAAAGTGATTTACAATGAAAAAAGTCTACGAAATCGAAAGAGTTAATCCTATAAATAATTACTTATCCCTTATGTCTAATTAAAGTTTCCTTCAAATATATCAACAACTAATAGTATCTTTCTAAATTTATCTCACACACACGCACACACGCACAGATACACACACATATATACATATATAAATATATAACAAATCTATAAAAAAATACCTCCCTAATGATATGCAATATGGTTTCCGTTCTGCTAGATATGCAGCGGATGTGCTTACAATTATTTCTCATAGGATTTGCGAAACTCTTGACAAACGCTTCGTTTCTACGGCAATTGCACTTGATATATCAATCGCCTTTGATAAAGTATGTTATAAAGGTCTACTTCAGAAGATCTTCAGCTATGGTATAGCTGGAAATGTTTGTTCAATTATTAAATTGTTTTCCTCTGACAGGTATATAAGAGAAGTGGTTGATAGGCAGACAACAGATGCTCTCAGTTTTAATGCTTGAGTGCTTCAGGGGTCCATCCTGCGCCCAACTTCCTTCCTGATCTATATTACTGATCTCACACATCGCCCTTACATCATTCGTAGATATTTTTTTGCTGACGAGACTACCATCTATTGTAGCACATCAAAAGCCGTAAACGACAAAGTACTCTGATTCCCTCTCCTCTGCTTGAGCGTGTGGTACAATAGGGGGGCTGGCTTGCTACTTTTTTAACTATCTAAAACCAAGTTTTTATCTTTACATCATCAACGCTTTGATCCCCATCTGGACTAAATTGAAATGGATGTCTCTCGTCTTGGAGAAGCTCAATGTTTTGACAAGCTTCTGGGCGGTACCTTTACTCCTGAGTTTATTCTCTTCTTATATAAGAACCAGATTCGTCCAAGGATAGTGTATTGCTGTCACATCTAGACAGCAGTTGCTAAGAATACCTTATGATACCTTGACAGATTTCAGAAAAAAATTCGTAGCCTAGTGGGGAGGCCCTTTTCTTTTCCCTGCAAGCTCTTTATCACAGAAGAGACGTTGCGAACATGCCTCTGTTTCCCTTTATTTTCGTGACAAGTTCTCGTCTGAGCTATAATCTATAGTTTCCCCTCGCCAAACATTCACAAGAAACACTCGCTTGGCTGTAAACACTACCAATATTTTCCGCCACCATTTCTCTGTATACAAATCTAAACGTAGATTCCATGAACAAAGCTCCTTTCTTAGAACTACACATCTGTTGAAGTCTTTGTCGTTTTACTGGTTTGGAGCTGACTACTATATGGCCGTCTTCAAGTCCAATGTAAACAAATCGTGGTGAGTCATTCCTCTTAAGTAATCCAAATGTACACTTTTAACGAGTACTATGATATTGTCCTTTTGACCACTGTAAACTTTTAACACTTACCCTCAAGTAAACTCTGGGCCTTGATAAGTGGTAGGTATTTTGTATATATATATATATATATATATATATATATATATATATATATATATATATTTGCATGTACATTGCATACTCATAATTCAATGAGGTGATCTCTTCTAGAGGTTGAAGTACTTACAAACTTCACGTTTCCTTAGCTAGGTCTTGCTATATAGGATTTACTTGACTGTCTAGCTCATCACTTTGAGTAACTTTTGTTATGTTACATGGGCTTCTACTCTGTTGCTATACATGTCTATCTGATTTCTGTAGATTTTGAAAGCTGTCCATCTAATCTATGTCTGAATGTTCGTATAGTGGTGATCATTATTAAACATGATAGGATATCCTCTGCCGTAAGGACGCGGACAGATATATACACTAACATTCAGTCTAAATTCATAGAACCATCCCCTTGACTAAATCCCAACAGCTTGAATTAGACTATAAGTTCTGTTTGCTCGGATAAGCCTTGAACCATTACTGTTGTTGACTATATTTTCTCTTAGGTCGTCCCTTAAGTAAAGACTGTATTCTAATCGACCATTTTTTCTGATAGTACACACTCGCCTGATATGTTACCGAAAACATCATTTGTTTGATGACTTTACTATACAGCAGAAAATCGGCTTGTTTTCTGAAATTGCACAAATGTAAATGGACGGTGAATTATAGTTTCTCTATAGCTCATTCCGTGACACAGAGAGTAATGTTTCCGAACTTTTTCCAGTTCGTGAAGAGCATTTATTTTTAATTTAAACAACATTTCCATATGAGTGTATGTCAACCCGATGTGCATTATATATATATACAGAGAGAGAGAGAGAGAGAGAGAGAGAGAGAGAGAGCGAGTGAGAGAGAGAAAGAGAGAGATTATATTTGAAACTATACCTTTCTGAGTCGGAGTTTTTTACGAAGATATAGGGACAGAATTTTCTCGATCCGTCATCCACAAAATGGAGAAATCATAATTAATTTCAATTAAATGCTGAGCATCGTATGCAGTGTAGATTTATACTTCACCATTGTAAAAAATGCCACTACAACTCAGTTTTGCAAAGTATCCGAGAGTTCGACAAGACATGCCTGAACAATGACGGCTCGTACATCTACTGAAACCTTGTAAGAACATTAATTAAACTAGTATCTAATATATGATAGTCACTATGTCTTCCTATTTAAGTATATGTCTGTCTGTCTATGTAATTTCAGACTGTATTTCTTCATGTGATGTACTGTCTATGAGGTGTTTGAGACGGGAAATATATATTCATGGGGATTTCCCTTGTAAAAATTATTGCTGACATGTTAAAATTCAAAATACACCTTGCCAGGAATATGCCGACTTAAATTGTTCTTGACGCATGCATTTACACGTTTAACTTGTTTTTCTCTTTCAAACATATTCCCTGTCAATCTGAGGAGAACGCAAACGGTAACGGCTAAGGCTGGAATGCTAAATGTTTAGGTTTGAATATTTATTGATAGCACCCGAATCATTTTTTTACATTTTAAATCACTACTATGTATCAGGTGCCAGTGTACAGTTGAAAATTGGCTCTATAATACGAAATACGAACTCCATCCCAATGAAAATAACTGTTTAAGCGTATTTAACAACCGAACAATGTCAAACGAAACGCTACTACTACTGCTACTACACGCGTACATAGACATACACACACACTATATATATATATATATATATATATATATGTGTGTGTGTGTGTGTACAATATCATTTATCATTGCATGAAGTTGCATCGCCAAATTATATTGATAAAGTGCAATAAATCCGCCATTAAAAAAAATACAAATAACTTAAACCGCATCATGCCTTATCTCATAAAATATGCAATACATTATATATATATATATATATATATATATATATATATATATATATATATATATATATATATATATATTTATATAGCCTTTGAGAATTTACATGACCGGTTTCCACAGTCGATTAAACATGTCTTGGAGCGACTAAAAATCTTAAATCACTCGCCCGTCAGTCGATAACATTTCTTTAAACATAGAAACGGGAAAACTCATTCATTTTACGACCCTTAAAAATGCCGTGACTTAGAATGACATGTTTCTCATCATGTCACGCTAAAGGTAAACAAGAGGTTAAATTTACACATTCGGCGTGTAGTCAAAATGTCACGTTCATTTAGCTCTCTAATTTTGAAATTCATTTGGAAAAGAATTCTTCGACGCTACAACTACAAACACTTTATGCTTACAAAAGTAAAGGCGAACATTTGACAGAGGAAAAAACGCATCGTTCCGTCAAGCATCCACCGAAAATTGAATTATATAACAAACAAGTAATCATCTTTTTCTCAAAAATATAAATTAAGATATTTGCATGCTCTTTTTGCGCAATTTTCAAAAAATCATCGATACCAAATTTTAAAAAATAATATTCTAAATTTTCGAATGTTAGTTCGAGGTGAATTCTTTGTTTTAATAGAAACAAAATATACCATTTTCTGTTCTATATCAAAGTTATCTTTTCATAAATTACAAAGAAAAATTGACTGTTTAAATTTTAAAAAGATGTTAAACCATGCCGATTTTCAATGAAATCTAATTCATTTCAGCTAAATGGTATTTTTTTTTGAATATTGAAGATTTCGGGGCACGGAGATGTCGTACGAAGAGATTTAAGTCCACAATCATGAATACCCGGAGATTTTGTAACACTTTTTTTCAACAACCACGGTGTAGGCTAGATATTTTAATTTTTGTATGAAATTTTACTATATAATTTGGGTATCAGAAGATTAGTTTGCTGATATTTTTATTAAGAATAATAAAAGAAAAATATAATTGAATGGTTGTAAAATTATTTATTATTATTGACTGATGCTTAAATTTTAATGTTAAACTTCAATTACAATCAATATTTACAATGTATTTTGGACTAAGAAACTGAAAGCCGGCATGTGAACCTTTCTCCCGGTGCATTTTCTGTATTCTTTACTCGAGCAGGGAAATAATCGATTGAAAAATTAGCGTGTTAACCGATTTCGATAACATTAAAAATATGGGAGTGTTAAATATGCGTTGATAATCATTCAATTCCGGCCAAGGTTGGGTCTTTTTACTAGTGTGTGCGTATGTGTGTACACGCACCCCCCATATATATATATATATATATATATATATATATATATATATATATATATATATATATATATATATATATGCAGCGTGTCCCAAAAGAAGCTAATGGATTTTAAATGTGATTAATATCCTCAATATTTATGTTTTTCTTACTGCTTTTCATGTGTAGGTAGATATCTCTCTCCGTGATTCTTTGAAATATAATAAGATATCATAGTCTACTTATTCTAAATTTATTTTTAGTCATGAAAAATTATGTTACTCTAATGTCCACCATTTTCATTTTCACACTTGTGTGCTCTCTGCAGGGCATTGTCTTGACCAGAACTTAATGTTTCAGGGATTATAACCCTAATTCCCTGCTCTATATTGTTTTAAGGGCATGCATTGTGGCTTGTTTGTTTGCGTATACCCGCTCTGTGTGGAAGAAATCTGCATATAATTCATCTCACAGCCACAAGAAATTATTCTGTTGCCGAATATTTCCTGGAGCCGATTTAATGTTTCTCATACCGTATGCGCCGTTGCACTGTCATGCTGGAACCACATTGAAACTTAATCTCCTTCTTATTGGTGTGGATGGATCCTCGGCCACTATCACCGTTAATATCTGACGATTCTTATCACTGCTAGCCGTACGAGATGTACCCGACTTAGGGAGGTCATATAAAGACCGTTTCACATGTAATCAATCCACCATATCTTATATTGCATTGGGATTTTGGGAATTTCTTGTGTTGAAGTTTTGTCGAAATTCTCTTGGAGTTTCTGATATTGACTCATTCAACCGAAAATACGACTCTACTATAAATTTCCGCACCTCGGTAGTGTGATGACTCATGCTGACTTTGGAAGGAATACTCTTGAAGATCTGAAAAAATAAAAGAAAAATATAAAAAAATTAAGGAAGTTACAATTTTTTTTAACCATCAGTTTTTTTTTGGGGGGACAACCTGTATAGAAAGTCATTTATATATAATGTTATTTCGCTGTATCATCTCATCGGTGAGGATGGACAACTACCTAATGCCAGCATTGAAACACGACCGCCCAAACAACAGTCAGAACTTCTTACTCTTAGGCTAATCGGTTGATGCCGAGAATGATCTGAAATTACAATCTTACAACATTGTCTCAATGCCCAAACTATTTGTTTACACTAAAATCATTGCTTTGTATGCTATCAGAAGTTTATTATTCCGCGCGTTAATGTGTTCTGTCCAAGATAGGGAGATTTATATGTGTGTTTTAGAAGTACGGATGAATCATTAAATTCCTTCATACTGATAATAATTGGACAGGGCGACATTAACCGGTGCATGTTGAACGTTTACGAAACCGATGCAGTACATGTCAGCACCGTTAAAAATGACATAATCAGAGTATCAACAAAGATGTGAGGAACTTTACGACTGACACATCAAAAAGGCTTGCAATAATGCATTGAGACTTGTGGTGACCTGTTAGAAAAATAAAATATATCTATATATAAATTGGATTTATATTTTGAGGAGTGGGCTACCCGGCGTTTCCCGTGTATGTTGAGGTGATACAGTAAGGAAGCCCGAAAAAAGTGATAGTAGCAGGGATGGAGGATCAAGACAGTTGACAGTTTGGGTGGAAACAGGTGTGAAAAAAATGAAAAAAATAGTAGGGAGGCAAGCTCGAACACGTAACGCGAAGGGGAAAATAAAAGGTTTAACCAAAACGTAACGTCTTAGCCTATGCCTAAATGGCAATATTGAAGTCGTGAATGAAGAAATTAAGACTAGTCAATCGAAAGGAGACGATGGCTTGCGAACATATCGACAGGGAAAGTGACCCAACCTTGTAAAAAACTGCCAAGCTGATGATGAAGGTATTAATGTTTTGTCCCCATTTTTCGAAATTTTTGGTCCGAAAGATCGTGGTCATAAACGATACCAGTTTCGTCACGTGCCGATGCGTCAGTCAGAAATTTTCTGTGAGACATTCAAGCACGCACATACCCGCACTTTTCTCTTTTTATATTCGTCTCCAAATGCGTTGACCTCAACAGTATCGGCTTCGTAATTTGTAAATTTTGATTTGTTTAAGTTTTCTCTATATGAAGTAAATATACAGCGCATCTGATACTAACGTACATTCATAACACTTGTAGCTTCCCGAGTCTCACGCTGTCAATGTTTGAATGAAGAATATGAATTCAAGTTAAGTATGCGTACGTTCAGCAAGGAAAATGATACAATTGGCTAACAATTCTGATCAATTCGGACAGATTACATACGAATTACATTTAGAAAAACGTGGGTGTATATGTATACACGCACAACACACACACACACACAGCAATATCCGGTTGTAAGATAGGCTTTCATATGATAATTTATTTTTAAATGTAACAGTTCTGCATCGATTATGTTATTGTACCTAGTATGTAGTAGTAAGATCAAAACTAACATATATATATATATATATATATATATGTATGCATGTATGTATATATAAACATATGCATTAAATAAATGTATGTGTGTATATGACTTGGTTACTATCCTCTACAATCAATACCAAAACATACAACTATCACCACTCATACTATAGCCTCTTTGCCATACTCGTACGCATATGTGATGTGGAGTATGTAACATAATAATAGAAAGTAACACATACACATTCAAAAACCCAGCACAAACATTCAAAATAAAAAAAGATCTAAATTGCACCTTCAGAAATGTAGTATATGCACTAAGATGCACAACATGCAACAAACCCTACATAGGCACCACCAAAAATTTCAGCAATAGAGTGGCCTTACATAAGAGCAACATCAAAATTGCAGATAACAGACACCTCTGTGTTTCAAAACACGTACACACATGCAGTAGAAACAGCTTCAAAATAATGTCAATCTTCCAAACAGACAATTATTTTTATTTACTTACACAGGAAAAAAAACCTCATCACCTGATTCACTCCTGAACTGAACAGAACCTAATACTATCACACAAAAACATGAAATGCAAGGTACACTCGCATGCACACCCATACACATACACATATACACACCCACACATAAATCAGAACCTACACATTAAAACATACACACGTGCGCGCATACAACCACACACAGACATACCACCCCTATCTCTAATACAACACACTGAACAATACCAACCCTACTTAACCTCGAAACCAACATCACTAGGAGACACCTAAAACCATAGTATAATATCTGTTCCAACACCTCGCTCCCTCCTTAGTCAGTGGAGGAGAAACCCTGCATTACTGAAACGATTATCATCCCTTCTATCATCCCTCTCCCATACATATACCCCTCCAATTCCCCCGCATCTGGGGAACAAAATCTTCCCCACACTAGGAACCGAACCTGTGTCTAGCCATACCCACATGGGGAGACAAATAAATAGAAACATTAAAAAATCCCCTATTTTAAATACACCCCTCTTTCTAAACAAACTTAATATAAGGAATACCCGAAAAGACTAAAACGAAAAATCACAATACTAAAATCCAAGAATCCAAAAAATAAATATCAAAATAGAATGAAAGCACCCCTACCCTTGTTTCAGAAGAGTAATTCCCCCCTCCCCACACATACACATCAGTAACGACCTCGGACCACAGCCGCCTTCCTAAGGAAGCAAATAACCCCCTAATACTATAAAACAATATACACACTCCCAAACCAATAAAAGCAAACACACACACGCACGCACACACACGTGCACCCACACATAAACACACATACACGCACACACACACACACTGCCTAAAGGAAAAGAAAAAACATTAGCAGAAAGAGATAGCGACTACAGCCAGGTCAACGTCTCCCTGGACAAGCCCAATAAAAGAGCAATAAAAATTGAGCATGCCAATGAATAATAAACATTACTAGCCTCTACCCCTTGGAAAAACCTCAGATTAACTACAAAAATCGCCATTTTTACATCTCCAACACATTTGAAAATAATTTCTGACCAGGACGTATAACAGACCGTCTGAAACGCGCGTAAAGCGATTTCAATGACTTAAAAACATTATTACAATGATCCAAACATAATTCTCAACGAAAAATCAAGACACGGAATAATAAAATATTGCTAAAAAAATATACATTGTTGGTGACTACTCCCTTATTTAAATATACATCTTTCTTTCGTTGGAATTTCTTAACCCATTTTATATAAATATATATATATATATATATATATATATATATATATATATATAAGTGAACGTGTCTGTCTGTATGTCTGTGTACATTTCCTACGCAATAACTGTCAATTTTAAGTCTACAGACACAAAATTTGATATACAGGGAATTGAGATTTAGGAAAAGCTTAGTAATCAATTTTTGCCCAGAAATTTGGCTGTAAGAGGGTCAAAGTTGAATGGTTTGACTTTAGAGAACTTTAGAAAACTCCTCCGCCAGATTTGAATCAAACCAATTAAATTTTAGATATAGGTTCCTTAGTCGTGTCTATAGCTTAACTTAATTTGAGTAAAAAAAAAATGTTAAGTTTAAAAAATTGACCGCTTTTTTTCGCAATATACGCCTCTAAACAGCCGGGCAACGCCGGGCAACGCCGGGCAACGCCGGGCTGAATTGCAAGTATTATATATATATATGTATATACATGTATATATATATGTATATACATGTATATATACATGTATATATATGTATATATACGTGTATATATACATATATATATATATATATATATATATATATATATGCTCGTCTCTATTTTAAAAGATGAAAACGCCCGATCTTCAAGGACAAGATTCAAGCATGCAAATAAGACGAGACGTACACATTGTCCATGCTATTTTATATTTATTAGATATATAATAGTGACTTATATATATATATATATATATATATATATATATATATATATATATATATATATATATATATATATATATACCTGCACACGTATGCGTGTATATATATATATATATATATATATATATATATATATATGTATATATATGCATATATATATATATAATGTGTGTGCATGTATGTATATGTGTATGTATTCCATGCACACTCATATTCACTGACAGTTTCAAATCCTGTGCCGCAATTAATTTAGGTGTCTGTTCTTATTATTTTGTTTGGTTGTTTGTGAATGTGTTCAACACGAGTATCTAGAAAGTGCTAATTATCTTTAAAGATAGGCAATATAAGTACTCATTTCCGAATTACACATTTTCTGTCATTCAGACCCAAATAAAATTTAAAAAAAGTAAAAAAAGTAGTAGAAAATTAATTCTTCCTTGAACATGTACTAATCACAGAGCGTAATACGTTCAGAAAGTTTACGCTAATTTCAACAAGGAAATAAATTAATGATATTTATTACCCAATGTTTTACTATGCCAAAAATCAGCCATAATTGCACAGTCGGTATAGATGTAAGGGTGGGTGCGTAATTGTCCCAGTCGTGGACTATAGAAGCAGTTAACCGAATTGAAACTTGCATATATTCAGCTGTCTTACAGAGTTATAGCGTTTGCAAATTATGAAAATTACAATTGAATTATGCATGCGTTAAAAGAAGTCTACCACGATTCGTTTCCAATAAGTATTTGCTCTTGATGTAATAAGAAATATATGTTACAACCGAAATAAATCTCTGAGAAGCTTACAATATGTGAATTGTTGTTCGGATGCTAAATTTTCGGTAAAATCTTAGTATTTTACCAGATTCAGGTTAAATGCTTACACATTTTAATGAGCTGTTCTCTTAAATAATTAAACAGTAGCTTATGCCCGCCTGTATTCACTTTGATGGTGTTGCCTCCCCGTTAACGTAACATTCACTTATATTTATTCTTACGTGGCGTCTGGGTCTTGATAAGAAAATACACAGGCACAACAAAATCTATAACCGCAAGTTTTGTTATCTTCGACAAAATAGGAACTCTCTTGTATTCCCATTTTATTCATCACGGTACACCTATTATACTCTGTTCATAAGCCTTTGTAGCTAAAATACTCTGGTTTTTCTTTTTTGTACTTATTTTCGTGCATTCAAAAACACTACGTTATTAATTACGAAGTTCAGAATCTCATCAGTTCATTAATTACGAAGTTCAGAATCTCATCAGTTAGACATATCTAAATTCAAGTAGCTTATAGGAGTTTGATAAATCACTCTGTACGGGGACATATAACAACCAAATTAAATACTTTTACACACGTGCATATGTTTCCATCTAAAAGAAAATGTCCATGAAAGATGTCGAATTTAACGATAATTATTTGCATTCCTCGGACATAACATAAAAAAATGCGTTTTAAAGTGCTATGGTATATCTTGAAACTATAAATAAATGATAAAACAGGACCTTATATTTGCAAAGTATACTCGCAGGCAAAATATCTACGCCACGTGTAAACAAGACAACCGTGTAAATAAAAACCTTAATCTCTTTAAGTCCAGAATAAGATCACGCTTTTCTTTTAACGGTTACTTTTTTTAAAAAAAGTCTTTTGAACGCTGTTGTTATTAAAACAAATTATTTTCTAAAGTTTGCACTTTGGAGACGGAAGTGGTTTTTCGAGATAAGTGACTTCTATATTAATCGTACTTTTTATTTTTAGATTCAAATATTAATAACTACATTTTTTTTTCAGTATATGATTTATGTATTTCTGTTTTATTAAATGCTAGCTTTTTTCTAGTTGCATAGACCCAATCCATTTTTTTATCCTTTCAGTCCCCACCCCTTTAGACCTGCTTTCATTTTATATCACAATTACTTATAACGTCACCAACTAACTTTCGGAAGAACCCCCCCTCTCCGCTTTTCTTTTATATCGCAAGTTTCTTAAAACGTGACTATCAAAAGTCCAGAATAAGGTCACAATTTTCTTTTAACGGTTAATTAAAAAAAAAGTCTTTTGAACGCTGTTGCTATTAAAATTAAATTCTTTTCTAAAGTTTGCATTTTGGAGACGGAAGTGTTTTTTTTTTCGAGATAAGTGACTTCTATATTAATCGTACTTTTTATTTTTAGATTCAAATATTAATAACTGCATTTTATTTCAGTATTTAATTTATGTATTTCTGTTTTATTAAATGCTAGCTTTTTTCTCGTCCATAAATGTTTATTTATCTACCAAGTTTATTGCAAAAATAGATTAGGTAATTGTATTCATTTTTTAGTTCGTGAGAGGGGAATCTATCACCATACTTTCCCTTAAACACGTCCGTTGGACTTTTATTAAGTACAATACTTAATAGTTTTTTTTATTATATTTTTTATGGAGAGTAGAAAACGCAATGTGGATGCGTTATCGGCAGCTCCTGTTACTCTCACTTCTCCTTATTTGTCCCTCAGTCATAATTTTTGAATGAGTAATTTTTCTTAAAAAGGGAGAAGAAACAGCTGTTTTCTAGTTTGGCAGTATTTTGCGCGAACAGTTGGCAGAGATGGCGGGAAATTTCTGTTTCTATGTCTATCATTGTAGCCATGTCAATAGTAAGGGTGATGGAGGTAAACGTTTTATCTGGGCTGACGTTATCCGCCTGATAGTCAGGGACCCGAACCTTGGATTAACCACTAAGGAGGCTGTCCTATCAGCAGGGGTAAAGTAATGGGGCTGCTGTATTGCCATTTGGTTAATAGATGCAGTAGCTTCTGGTGGGGCCTCTCGATTCAATATTACTGGGTAATTGTTATGGCCTTTCTTTATCATGTTCTACAAAAAAAATCGGTTTTTTTCTCTCTTAGTTTTCCCTCTCTGTCATACTCTAAGTAAATCTGAGGACCTAGTCCACAAATTCAATCATGACAAGTTTCAAGAAAAAATATACGATTACACCGGGTTCACCAACTTCAAAAGTAAATCCCTATTACCATGTCTCCTTTTCCAACATCAGGGGTCCACATTCTAACCTTCCAGAGGTTGAAACCCAATTACAGGAGACTAAACCAGACCTTTTATTTTTAAGCGAAACTAGCATTGGACAGGCTATTTCCCTAGAAGAGTTCGCAATTAAAGAATACTCTAACTTAACTTCTAAATCTGACCCCAAGATCGCCATGGACATGAGATATGTGCCTAAATACCAGATGGCTTCCCATGTGGTAGGCACATCTCCAGAGAAGATCCTAACTTCCCCTATATGTGCTTTCGGGTTGCATTAGCTCACACTATTGCATCTATATTTACTCTCTATCGCCCCCATAACAGCGGAGTTACTATCTTTAAAAGCATATCTGAGAAAATTGACCAAATCCTATCTGCATATCCTTCAGTTAACATTCACATATGTGGAGACTTCAATGTTCAAAACGTGGAATGGTTGACCCACTAAAACAAGACTGATGATGACAGGATTTTCTGTCATGAGTTCTCCATTGCTTATGACCTTACTCAGATTGTTCACGAACCCACCCATTTGCCCAACAATGACGGCCAGTATGCGAGTCTATTAGACCTTTTTCTCACAACTTGCCCATAACTATGTTCAACTTCTGTTCAGTCTCCTCTTGGATCTTCCGACCACTCTGTTGTATCAATTAAGATAAAAATGAAATATAAAAAGGCTCCAAACGTACCCCTCGATTGTACAGTATATGGATACACAATGGCTGACTGTGATAGCTTCCGTACATTTATATCGGATCTTCCTCTGCGTTCCATGTTTTAAAAGGATTGGTCCTTTATATTATCAGACCTGACGGAATGGGTAATTGTAGGTATAGACCGTTTCATACCGTCGAAAATGTTCCAGCAAAAACCTAACAGCCAGCCATAGTTCTCTCCAGAATGTGCTGCTACTATTGCGCACAGAAATCACTTTTTCGACTGCTTCCAACGTAATAGATGTATGGGAACTAAAGCCGTTTTCAGGACTGCCAGCAACCATTGTAAGAAAGTAATAAAGAACGCAAGAGAGTTGTATGCTAAATCCGTCAAGTCCAACGTAACTGAGCAGCGGCTTCGTTCCCACCAGTTTTGGCAAATAGCAAACAGAATCCTGAACAGAAGCGTGTGCTCTATTGCAACTATCATCAGTGGACCTGAGGCAATCTCGTCAGCACCAGACAAAGCCAAACTCTTTGGCAAGAGCTTTGCAGCTAATTCTACCCTGTGCGACCAAGGCCGCCAACCCCCAATATTCCCTCTTGTATCCGAAAACACGCTACGTGATATAGATATATACTCAAAAACCTCAACTAGAACTAGCGCCCATACTTACAAAACTGTTTAAATGTTGTCTTAAGGAGAATAGCTTCCCATCACCCCGGAAAATCTCATCAGTATGCCCTGTATTTAAGAATTCAGGTGATCGCTCATCCCCCTCTCAGTGCAGGCTTATAAGTCTCCTGTGCGTCATGAGTAAGTTGCTGGAATCTGTGTTAAATATAGAAGTAATCAACCATCTCAACAAAAAATAACCTTCTTAGTGACACTCAATATGGTTTCCGTTCTGCTAGATCTACAACAGATAAGCTTACAGTTGTATCTCATAGGATTAGCAAATCTCTCGACGGAGGCAACCTTTCTAGGGCAATTGCTCCTGACATATCTAAGGCCTTTGATAGGGTATGGCACAAAGGTCTCTAGCTATTGTATAGCTGGAAATGTCTTCTCAATTATTAAATCATTTCTTCCTGATAGGTTCATAAGAGTAGTAGTTGAGGGACAAAAATCAGAAGCTCACAGTATTAATGCTGGTGTCCGTCAGGGGTCCGTCCTGGGCCCAACTCTTTTCCTGATCTACATTAATGATCTTCCAAATCACATCCTTACATCATTTGTAGACATTTTTGCTGATGACACTACCATTTATGGTAGCACATCTAAGACAGTAAACGACCAAGTTCTCTCTGATTTTCTCTTCTCTGATCTTGAGCACGTTGTACAATGGGGTAAGGAGTTGCTGGTTACTTATAATGCATCTAAAACCAAGCTTCTCTCTTTACATCACCAACATTCTGATCCACATCTGGCATCAATTTAAATGAAGTGTTCTCGTCTTGAGGATACCTCAAGTTTGAGAAAGTTCTGGGCTTGATCTTTACTCCTGATCTTAAATGGAACAGGTACATCAAATCTGTTTCCAAGGCCGCTGGAAAAATGGTGGGATCTTTCTATCGATCCAGTAGATATCTCACTGCTGATGCAATTCTCTATCTATATGAGAGCAAGGTACGTCCAAGGATGGAATACTGTTTCCACATCTGAGCAGGAGCTGCTAGAAAGAACTGTTCCTGCCTTGATAGAGTTAAAAATAGACTTCGTAGTCTCGTATGAGATCTCCTTTTCTCTTCCCTGCTACTTCGATCTCACAGAAGAGATGTTGCGAACTTGTTTCTGATGTATCATTATTTTAATGGTAAGTGTTCGACTGAGCTTCAGTCTATGGTCCCCTCTCGCCAAACTTTCACAAGGAACACTTGTCTAGCTGAAAAAACTATCAATAATTCCTCCCACTCTTTATCTGTGCCTAAACCCATACGTGTGCCTAAACGTATACGTAGATTCCATGAACAAAGCTTCTTTCTTAGAACTGCAAGCCTGTAGAATTGTCTTCCGTTTTTCTTGCTTTCCGGCTGAGTACAATATGGTTGTCTTCAAGTCTAACGTAAACTAATGATTACCATATTTCCCAATTTCTACTGTAGACTATTTAACTCTTATCCTTGAGTGGTATCGTGGCCTTGGTAATGTGGTGATGCCTGTGTAAAAAAAATAAAAAAGTTAAATAAATTATAACTAAACGTAAGAAAATATTGCTATTAAAAATCCTTTGCAGTCGTTTGTTAGATTTGTGTATTTGTTTTTAGCAGGAAAAAAAAACACATGAATATGAAGTAATGCTCCCTGTTTAGCTGGAAAAAATGTTTAAATGTAAATACTTTTCTTAATAATCAGCAATCACTTTTAAAGTATAACAAGTATTTGCATAAATGGATTAATATTTATGGCTGGACGAATAAAGTCCGTTACGTTTACATAATTATTATTGCAGATAACATGATCATGAATTTTGCTAGTTTTTTTGCCTTATTGAATTTGTTCGTATTCCAATACGTGATTTCATAATTTATTATGTATCTTTTTTTTTTATCGCCCACCACGATTTTATTTTCATCTCCGTTTTATTTGTACCCTTATATTCTTCTAAATACCACAAATTAACCAGAAGCGTTTCTCATCAGATGATGGCGTAAAAACCACAGCGTGCCTCCCTATAAACTTGGCAACAGAGAGCGACATTACATAGCGTGATAAGACGGGACAAACGAAATTATACGAGGTTGCTTCTGCAAGCAAATAACATTTTTTGATTTCTTGTTTCCATTTTTTAAACGTATTTTTCTTTATTTTGTAGAGATTGCACTTCATATTTATTATCATTATTATTGTAACTATTAGATCTTTTTGCGACTTCTAGATCTTTATTTTTTATCTCGTTATTTCAATCAGTTAAATAGCCATTATCAACTTGAGGCTATCTATACGTAGCAGAAGCCACAAAATTTGAGTAAGACACGGTTGCTTTTTCCGTATTTTTCCTGTTATTTATTTTCGCTTGATGATCTTAATAAAACGAGTGATTGATCCGGAGTTGTAACAGTGGTTGGTCCTTGCCCAAGGATTGAGTCGTAGTGATTTACAACACATGGCCTACGGTTGATAAATAACATTCAATGGGGTGACTCAGTTCATCAGGCGAAAAGCGAAAACAAGGAACGACAAAAAAAATATAAAAAAATACAAAATAAAAACCAAAAAAAAACAATACCGGTTATCTTCATCTAATATCCGCAAACGCCAATTATTATTTACCAGTAAATTTTGTACCTTTTTTTTTAAATCGTTATAATTTCAAGTATGCAATATAAAATATTCATCAATAAAAACATAAATAAAAGAAAACCACAGAACTAAAAACATCAATAGATGTGTGAGATAAAAATGTCGTATTATCAGTTTGTAGTTTATGTATTGTAAGATTTTCATTACATATTTATCTATATATGTCAATAGGTTTTAACGTATATTTTCATATTTTAAATGTATGTATGCTTTTAATTAATAATCCCAAAAAAATTGATTTATATACAAATTTTATATTTATGAAAGATATTAGAAGTTACCATGACATGCTTCGTTATTTTGTGCATTTTTCGGGCATAGCAATCGTTTTTCAGTTAATTCCGCAATACGTTATTTTGAAAAAAAGCTTGATGTTCTTTATATTTGTAATCTACTCAATTTCATATATGGATTCCTTGTATGATAGTTACCCAGGCCCAATGCTAGGGGAAAAAATTGTTATTTCTTATAGTAAGCGCATAGTAAAGCAGATGGACTCCTAGAATAAATATAGCTAGAATACATAGGTATTTGAATAGAGGAAGGATTAATAATATAGTCCATTTACATTCAGCAATTCTTGAAATTTACATATTCGCAGTTATATGCATTTTTCTTCAATGCCCAGCATTGTTGGTGGTTTAAAAGCGAGATTATTTGGTTGCGCAGGATAACGAAAGTATGGTAAAGCTAGAAAAAGTTTGAGCTGATTTGATTTAAAATAGTGGGTAGGGGTATCTAAAGTATATCTGCAACGTTAATGTTGTTCACGAAAACCAATTATATTTACATTATCCATGTCTCTCTGTTTTTTTTTTCTTTTCTTATTTTACAAATGAAATATTTAAATCCAAGTAACTGTACACCAGAAAAGCTAATCTATTAAATCTGCCAAAGTCCTGTGTGCTATACTGTTGTTTTTGTAGACTCGGTTTTCTTTGTCTGCTAACACTTTGAAAACGACTAGAAAAACGCTATTGCAATTCAGTCACCATATTCACTTTATTTCTCAATTTGTTACAGAAGGTTCGTATCCGCACACATAATAAAAGGTAACTTTCAAAATATAGTGATGACAAGTAAATTAACATAATTCTTGATACATAATCAATAATCTGCTGTTGTTTTACTATAATCGGGTGTGTTGGTTACATGTCATTAAACACACACCCAACTCATTATTCCCGGCAAAAGGACATTTTGACGATTCTTGCGAATTTGAACGCAATACGTGACCCTTCCTTATAGCGAATAGTATTGATGACCCGTGGCTTGTAAAATCAATGTTGCTACATTAGACAAAACTGTATAGATGTTAGAAATAATTCCAAGAGTCAAATAGCGAAAACCAAAAGAAGAAATAATCAGGAAACACATAGCTTAGTAGAATATCGGAATTCCAGATTTCTCGAAAACTTACAGTAATATATTGAATAAAGGATAACCAGGAATTCCTTCATTATCCACAGACGTAGAACTGCTTGCCCGGCAAAGTCAACCTTCGAGTCGCCAAGCAACTCCACCAAATTTACTTATGCAGACTTTAGCCAAACTTAATAATCTATTAATAACTCCTTCTCGTATCCACAATATCATAAATATTTGGACCCCATACAACGCGTGTGGATCTGATCTTATCCATGTGTTTCTAATTAAGAAATATTCAAATAACAGCCCCTATATTTTCGAAACTCTACCAGAAAGGCCTTGATGAATCTTGCTTCTCTAATAGTTTGACAACGACCTCTGCAGTATCAATGTACAAGCATTCTGCTGAAAAGACTTAGCATCTACATTATCTCTCTATACAACCCCTGTCCCAGTTCATGAAAATCTTTAAATGAACCTCGCAACAGTTAACCTCTGACAAACAGTATGGATTAAGACGATGTTATTCTACTGCAAATATTTTACAGACATATCTTAAGTGATATACCATGATCTGGATAAGACAGGCGAAGTCAAGGCTATAGCTCTTGATACATCCAAGTATTACATTCATGACTGTTAATTAAATGTATGGTAGCAGAAAGCGAATACTAAATATGATTGGAACTTTCCTAGGCAATAGGACACTCCAGGTGGGCATTGATTTTACGTACTTCCAAACATAATAACATTAAGGGATCGATCCTAGAACCACTTCTATTCCTGATATTTATTAACGACCAACTTGATAATATTGTGTCCGAGATGGTTATATTTTCTGATGATGCAAGGTTCTATAGCATGCTTGAGAGAAGAATAAATGTACACAAATTAAGGAGAATAGTAGAATCATTAGAAAATAAGCCCCAGACACTAATTGAATGCGGTCGTAAACGGATGGGACCATTTAATTGTAGTAAGGCAAAGTTGCATCTTTTACAATAACTAGAACCCTTCAAACCATCGATATCCATGACAAGCAACACTACCTTAAATACATCCTTCAAACTGCTCGGCTTAACATTCCCCCAAAAATATGAGCTGTGACAAATATATTGAGAACATTACACAGGGTGCTGCGAGGAAGTTGGGTTCCCGTTATAGTGCTAGAAGAGTACTTTTATTTGCGAGTACATTGTATCTTTACAGACCGTCTATTTGCCCATGCATGGATGATTGTTGCTACATCTGGGCTGGTGCATCTACCACTAGTCTCTACTATTGCACACAGTCTAAAGAAAAGTGTTCAATCTTATAGGCCCTGCTTTACCAACAAATCTCCAACCCCCTGTGCTATTGCTGTAATTTTCCATCCCTGTGTTTTTTTCACAAGTATTTTAAGGGCATGTACTCGTATGAACTTATTTTCCTTATGATCATCGAGATACATACCCCCAGCAAACTCAAAACAATAAGATCACAGTTGATGCTCATGAATTAGATAGTTTCTTCTACAGAATATTGTTAATTTATCTGATATATGATGATTACACAATTTGACAGGTGTTTAATTTGCATTTAGATTCTAATATGATTATTCGTATTATTGATTTTCTTTATTTCATGTAATCTTATCTGTAGTCCCCGTATATATTAAATATTGAAGATTTATAGTAATTATACTCGTATCACCATCTGAGTAGCACGCTGCACGGCATCGCTCCGTCATAAAATACGCTTAAATATGATATTTTGATCAATTCAGAGTCCGTATTTATTATTACATCATATTGAACCCAATATATACTAACTAGCGGGGGTACCCGACATTGGTCGGGTGCTTGTAGATGTATATGTTTTGTGGGGAACAAAGCAGGACAAAAAGGAAACTTAATATTGTTTAAATATAAAAAAACGGTGTTAAACTTCTTAAAAAAAATAAAACAAAAAAAACAGCGATTTTTTAAAATAGAGAAAAATCTTTTGTAGGCATAAAAGAAAAAAACGGCGGTGTTGCGGGTAGCCCGAAGCCGGAGCCTTGAGGCTAATATGCGGCAACATATATCTGCGCTAAGGACTCTAGTTTTAGTGATTAAAGAGTGAACGAGTTGAAATTGACATCAAACATCACGCTTGAGTGACAGTTTTTAAGTGCGTGTTTAATGAGGTTAAATCCGCATGTATTTTTACTGCGGGATAGTTTATTTTTGCCCAACTTTGTATGGTTTTGTTTCCCCAACGTGTAAGGGTAACTAATCCAATCTGTTTGTTAGTGGAGTGTCCAAATGAAACCAATTGTTTGATATGACGGTGAAAACGAACATGGACCAAACATCTATTTGCTTTCTGGACGCAGCTGGCCTGTCGGCCGAGAACCGTTTTATTGAGTGATTGGCCCTGGCGTTATCTACTCTCAGAGCCTCATTTGGGGTCCAAAACACTTAGCCATTAAGCCGATAGGAGTTTTAGAGAATGGAGCAAGAGAGAGAGAGAGAGAGAGAGAGAGAGAAAGAGAGAGGGTGTAAATTATATTGTAGACACGCTGACCGGAAGTCACGATCAGCTGATCGGATTGCGTGTGAGTCAGGTGATCAGGTTAGCTTAATCGTTGAGATTTGGTTTGGACTTAGAAGGCGACGGACGGCTTCACAGACGTCTTCTCCCCTTCATTGGAGGGGGATACTTACGTGAACCACGCAAGCCAGGGATCCACTTTCCATCCTTCTGCAAGACATCTGGAAAGTGAAATAACTATGAAACCAATTCATCGTTTGGAGTGAAATGAATCTTCGTCCCCAAAACAGGTACCAGTCTCCCTCCAAGACGAGATGAATTCAGATGGATCAATCTCCATGACGCAGAAAGTATCTCTAAAATACATGTACCACACACGTTGAGAACGGCATAATAACATATAATAATAGACTGACAACTAGAGGATCACACGATGTAAACCCTGATTAGGTATCACACACACGATTCTCTTTATGATACTAAAATAGCAGGGAGAAGTGGGGGTCAAGTGTCATAGGTACTAAAAGCTAGGTCTTTGAAAATACTTTATTTGGGTCCCGAGACTCATACCCTATCACTATAATACCTAATTCTTACTATGGAGTTTACTGCTTAAAATCTCCCCAGCTTATATGTCGGCTTTATGTACAGAACCTGGAAAAAACTATTATTTACAAGTTAACAAAACAAGAATATATACAAACAATTTTTTTTTTTAAATTATTATTTAGATTATGTAGGGGATGAGATGATGGGGAAGGGTCAAGCTAAAATACCAAAAAAGAAAAAAGAAAACAACAAAACAATATGCCTATTGGGGCGTGTTAGTAAGGTGACCTCCCAGCGTAATTCCAAATATGGGGAACTCACTGTCTTCCAGTCCCAAAGATCGAAAGCAAGCAGATCTTTCCCTAGTGGTGAGTGGGGTCATAGGACCGATTCTTCGAAAACAAATTTGATAGGGATGGGTAACATAGGGATTGGACGACGTCTTCCAATGTAAGTATACGTATAAGCACAACAGGCCGAGGACAAAACAAAGGGTGGAGTGGACATATTTGGAAGCTTTCGTAGTGCAGATAAAAAAAATCTAAGACTAGGCCAACTTTCATAGTTGTCCTAATTTAGCATTTAATATAGTATTTTCCACTTGAATTGGTTAAAACCTAACTAAACCTACTCCAACAAACTTTTTCGGGGCTGGGTTCCGTAGAAAGTTATCATCGCCGGACCAATATCAGTTGTGCGGAAAAACAAACTCAAAACTAGCGTCTCGTCGGATGCACAAATTAGGGTGTGTACCCATATCCTATCAAATTATATGCGATTTAATCGTTTCCAAACGCGTTCGATCTTTACTTTAAGCTTGTGCGTCAAGTAAGTGACCAGATCCTGATGTAAAACAGATTCAATACCATTATACCCCGTAAACGGCTGGTCCATGTTGTCGACGACGTACGCCAAATTAAGTGGCACCAACCATTCCACGTTTATGCGAGCTGTTACCCCTTCGACGTACTCCTAGAGCCTCCGAACTCCGATACTAAGAAAAAAGGTGTGACCCTTGTTTCATCCTCGTTCTCCTCACAGCGGGGGCAGAATGGAACGTATTGATCCCTGCTGTAGTCCCTGACAAGCACGTCGAAAAGTGGCAGCGCATTCCGGAGAAATCTGAGAATTCAGAATTATTTAAAAAGCTTCTGGCTGGTGCCAACATCCACTGAGAGAGGACCTCCTTCTCGACATGTGCAGCCGCTCAACCAGCGGATCTTTTGCGGTCCCCTCCACTAAATCCCGATATAGCCTCATCCTAAGCCGAGAAAGGTGACTGGACCCCGGCAATGCTCTAAGGGCGGCTCAGCATTCGAAGAGGAACCGCGTTCCCACGCCAGTCTTAATCAGCAGGGGCGGATATGAGCCGTGGAAAAGCTTGCGCACCAGCTGGCACCTAGTGCAATTCCTCAAGCAGTACCCGACTCAGGAACGCACACCTTTTTGCGTGCTTGTGATTAGCAGGTCAGGCATCCCCAAGCTTCCCTCGCTGAGTTTCTGTGTTCAGACCTGTCTACAGACATATGGCTTTCCCATTTTCTAAAGAAGTAAGAAAAGTAGTAACTCCAAAGACTTACAGCGGTCCTAAAGCAGAGGAAGAACGGACAACCGGTAAAGGATCAGCGAAAATACATAAGTTGTGCACGCCTCCGCACGACCCTTCAGAGACAACCCTCTGCGAATCCAAATCCCAACCGACGATTCGACCTTTGTATATCCGACCAATTTTTGGCGAGCTCCAGTCCCCGTCCAAACCACATACCGGGGATCCGTACTGGGCCATCGCTAAAGCCGAACTGCTACGATTAACTACATCTTCTGTAAATTCTTCATACTCACCGACCGCCTCCATCACCCCTTACAATATCGATCCGTCGTGCAACGAATACAGTGACATCATCAACGTACGCGGATATTCTAGCAAACTTGCAGCCAGGCAGAGCTATGCCGTACAAAACTGGTATAGTCGCCTCGTCCGTAAAATTGCGAGGGAAAGGTTCTAACGGCAGAACATACACAACAGAGACGGCAGCAGACAAACCTGGCGCACCGACCGAGAGCCCCCAAAGGACTCAGACAACCTATCATTTACTTACCGCAGATACTAAGATACAGAACAGAGATCCACTTGCGGTGGATCCTATCAAACGCTTTGGATTGATCTAAATTGATTAGCGCGGCTCCTGTGTCGTCTTCTAACCCCTCTATGATCATGCGCACCAGGTTCAAGTTGTTTTGGATCGATCTCCCCTACACAGCACAAGTCTGATCTGAGTCGACCAAGTAGTCTATAAACACCTGCAGTCGGTTTGCAAGAACGCGGGACAAAATCTTCAACTTTGTGTTTAGCAGAGTGATGGGCCTATAATCATCTAAGTCATCCCCATCATGCCACTCTTTTTTTTCAGTAGTGTGATCACTCCCTTGGTAACCTGCACAGTGGTGGACTCCTGAGCAAACCATTGATTAAACACACTCGTCAGAAAAGGAACAAACATGGGCGATAGCCTCAAATAGAGTCCGTAGGGCAGACCATCGAGCCCCGGAGGTTTCTTATGACAACCTGCTTCAACGCAGAAATGACCTCACGCTCCGTAATCATCCCATCACAGTTAGCTTCTCGGGGCGAGCCGGCTAAATAGCTGTCAAACTCCTGTCCGCGGATTCTGGGTAGTTGTGTAAAGCGCTCCTGCATATATTACCGAAACCCATTGCAACAGTACATCCTTTCAGGTTTTTTTCTTTCCGAATGTACCCATCCGAGCCGCGTCTTATGACAGCCGTACGCTCAACAGCATCAACGTTCCCGGATTCGTTAGATACTCTTTTAATCTAGATCTAACTACTTGACCTTCATAACGCTCGATAGCCAACCGATGGAAGTCCCCCTTAACGGATGCTATCTCTAGGGGATACCCACCAGCAAGCCCCACGATTCATCCTCTCATCTAAGTGCATTTACATCCGCACCCTAGTAAAAGCGAGGCTTTGACTATATTGACCACAAAAAACGCCTAATAGTTGACTTAAGTTTAACCCACCAGCTACTCGCGGTAACTTCCCCCACTTACTCCCGCTGAATTAGTGCTGTCATCTGTTCCCGGAAGTCGGGTCTCTCCAACAAGTAGGCGTTACACCTCCAGTAGCCAGCCAACCTAAGACTATTACCTACTCTTAAACGGGCCATTACTAGTTTATGGGCCATATGGCCTAGCCAGTGGAACGTGAGACAAGGTAAGAAATCTATGTCGCCTCTTCTAACTAGCATCCTCTCAAAATAGGAATTTTAATGGGAGGCCCTATTAAGTTGCTACGTACACATCTTCGTCCCCGAGTGATCCAGACGGAACCTGTCGACAAGATCGCACGAGACCATCAGTTCAGACCGACTGCTTTCACACCTCTCCGACCATCTGTCCCCCGACTTTATCTATCAGGGGGGCCGGGATGGCATTCCAGTCCTCAATTAATACTACCCGCTCCGGACCCGCCGTAAGAAACACCTCCACATGCCGAAAAAAGAAAACCCTCTCCCCAGCAATATTGGGCGCTTGAACAGCCAAAATCCGGAACTTGAACTTTTATCGGCAACATCGACAACGCCCAGCTTCCATGAGCGTCTGCGTGGACTACAGTAATCGTTGCAGATAGGGGCGCCTCACTAGCACAGCAACCCCACGACTACAAAATTGTCATATGAGTAGACATCAAATCACCACATTGCGATCCCAGTCGGAAACAAAATGAGTTTCCTGAATAGCAGCTATATCTACCGAGTAGCGTGGCTTTGGGATCTTATGCCCCTCGTGTTCAAAACTAGCTAGGTTTAGATTTATCACGATAATTCCCTTACTAGCTGTATTCGTCAAATACGAGTCTAAAATCCTCGGGGGTTAGAAAGCCAAAGCACTGCCCGATGCTGCTAGTTAACAACTTAGATGCGCACTGACCTCCTCGTACCAGGGTGAAGGTTTTTTTTTCAAAGCTCAATAAAAGGACACGTGAACGTAAATGGGGACCCTCCCTTTACAATTTACTGTTATCGGCATTAGAGACGGATGCTCGTCGTCAGCTATCTTCAGCCCAGAAAAAAAGCTTGCTTTGCCTCGGCCAACATCCTCCACAGCATCTTAATCCTCGCACCTTTCTTTTTTATGAATGTGATCATCATTGGCGCCTCTCGAAAGTTGGTTTGCCTCTACACCTCATTTCCATCCTCATCCGTGAGCTTCTCCAATTTCCCCAGGTTTTTATTCTGACCTGCGCTGAGGTCTGCCCGTTTTTGAGTTACGTCCACCTCGCATATCTTCTTCCCGGGTAAAAAGAGGCGCTTGCGCGTCTTTTCCATCTGAACAAGAATAACTATTTGCTATTCTGTGTTCTGGTCTTCAATGTTTTCTGAAAGCTTAGCTTCTGAAGTCTCCTCCCCAGTTGTGTGAGTATGAAGAGGGGCAGTATTCTGATCTTCCATGGGGTCTTAAGTGTGAGCAGTTTTATTGGTCTGGTCGATCTTCTTTGGCTTTTTTTTTGTAACTGTTCATGTCTGTTCTGTTTGTTTTCCCCCTTCTTCCGATTCTGAGGTGAGCTTCCTCTTTAATCCCGATTTATCATTTTTCGCTGTCTTGTCTTTTTGCTGTTCCTTGGCTACTGACTTCTCTTTTCTCCCTTTCTTTGTCACCGTACTCCAACTATTGGTTGTCTCCTTTGCTGGTGTGATCACACTCTCCGACACTTTCTCCGGGGCACAATTTTAGGTGGGGTTACTGGTACCTTCTCCGGACAGACCTTAGCCATATAGCTTGGCATCATGTATCTCCAACTGTGCGGTCTTCTATCCTCGAGAATATGGACGTTGTCTAAGGTCCCTATGTGAACTGGGCAGAAAGCTCGTTAATGCCCGCCCCGTTTAAACCTGTTTCTCAGCTTATAGTCCCCGGTCATTATGTTCTTAGTACCGCGAACCTAATGTATTGCTTCCACGTCCGCGTATTGGGACATAATGGACCCCCACCTGTTCTTCTTCGAAACACCATGGGACTCCTAGAACTGTGACCGTCGGTCGCCTCTTCTCTAGGTATTCCGGTTTACAGCGGATGCGCTTCCATACTATGTCGGTTTTCCGACGTTTATCACCTTTTCTGCTTTAGGGAGCAGAATGTCTCACATTGCGTTACTTCTACGCACCAAATAAGTCGCCGCGATGTTGGTCTCTATTAACATGCTTATTATTTTGTCTTTATGAACTCCTGTGAACTCCTTCTACTTTTCCTCTGATGTCACCAGAGATAAAATTCTGCTTCTAAGGGTTTCCAATTTTCCTGGACCCGGCTGGATTTTATTTCTGTCCCTTAGGAGCGTGTAATTTTCTTGAAAAAGCATTCGATAGTCGTCCGGGCTCTTCCGTTCTTTTGGTTCCCCCAGCTACTTGCTTTTTCTGAGCTTTTCTCTAGGATTTGTCCAGGGTTCTGCTCCCTAGTCAGTTCTTCTTAGAGAGCAGGCCGCCCCTCCATTGCTGCTTCTTTCACTGTGACCTCAAAGTTTAGTGATTGCCACATCTTTAGTGATGGACCCGTCTTTGCGGACTGTTATTTGCCGATTTCCGCTTTTTTCCGTTTCTTCCCTTCTGCGAACATGTACAAGATGCTACTTGGTTTTTAGGGGATGGGCCACTCTCCTCCTGGAGTGCTCCTTACATATTCCGTCTACAGTTTCTTTGCCTCTTAACGCGTCTTTGGTATTACCGTCTTCGGGGTTATTCCTAATGGGCTTCACCCTTGCAAATGCCCACGGGTTCGGACAGTCTTTCAGATCGTTCTTCTCGAATTCACACATGATTGATGAAGTGCCCCGGTTGTGGCTATCCCTGTCTTGTACAGCACAGACGCTGGGGTACACGTCTTGGTCACCTCCACTATGTATATTGGCGATGAGTGCTAGTAGCCTGCACTAGATAATAGCGCCGCACAGGATGTGGTGCCCCCCATCTCACACACGAACGCTGCAGGCGACGCAGTTTTCAAAGTTGCTGGGGTACCACCGGATGTGGTACACCCTGAAAGAAACACTGGGGTACACGTCCGCCCGACACGATCCCTGGGCCACCACCGGGTGTGGTAAACCCCGACACGAGCACTAGGGTACTACTGGTATCCCCCCTGACTGGGACACTGAGGCAACACCAATTGTGGTACTCCCCGAAACGATCCCTGGGGACGATCGAATGTGGTACACCCCGCCACGAACACTGGAGCACAATCGGGTGTGGTGCCCACCGACATGGACCCTACATCAGGGTTGTCCCCCATAGTGTCAGGAGCAGGGGCCTGCTCCCTCTAATGATGGTCCAATGCCCGCCTCCGACCCGCCGAGTTGGTAACTAGAGGTACATTCGCCTTAAAAGGCACGTCAGTATCCTCTAACCCTGCTTGTTGCTAAAGTCGAAACCAGACACCAGACTATCTGCAAGAAAAAGGAAAACCAGTTAATAAAAAAAAAAGCCAAATCAGGCACAAAAACAAAATGCTCAAAGGACGCCTCACCCAAAGAATCGGGTCGCTCCTAAGAGGCACACAATTAAAAAAACCCGTTAAACTTGTCCAATAAAAACAAGTGGTCGCTTCTCAAAACATTGTTCGAAATCAAACTTTGTAATCTGTAGAACAGATACTAAATTTTGCGATATTAATTTTTTTATTCACAGGAAAAACAATAATTGGGAAAATGAACAAAATATATAGGCAAATGGCTAACTCCAAAAGAATTGTAGATGGTAAGGTTAGTTTTTCCATCTCATCTCTATTTTAAATTTTAAAAGATTTCTCTCTCGGTCAGCATCTTTTATCTTGGTTACCTTTTTTAATTTGTATTTATGTGTGTTTCTGGGGTGACGGTGTTCCTACTTAAACCCACGTTGAAATAATTTTTTATTTATATAAAAAAATCAACAAATATAACAATATTAATAACAAATTCAATTTTGTCTAGGGAGATGAAAACAAAACTGTTAGTAAGGCCCCCCCCAACCCCGTCTGAAATCCTAGACTACTCGTTTCACTCTGGTTTGTAAAGGAACCAGCGTCTCCCGGGTAGCTTCTAAATGGAGTGGGCGCTGTGTCCTGGACAGGGGAGAAAAAGTGGTGCTGAGAGGTGGGTGTTAGTGTTAGATTTGATTTCCTCCAAGATGGGTTGAGTTTCGAGAGGGGGGGGGCAAAGGGAAAAATTGCTGATTTGGGAGGGTGGGGGTCTTGGAGGCTTTCTAATAAGTGTAGAATGATTGATTCGGCTGGCGAAGAGGCTGAACGAAGTAAAATTGAAAAGGAGGTCGGGGTCCGACGGAAACCCCGGAACTGCGCACTTCACCCCTAGGCGGGGCACACGTATTCAAATTCGGGCCCTCTTGGCACACACAAACGTGGTACATGTATCCGTATTCTTTCAGAAGCCACGCGAAATTGGGGTATGAGATTGGAAAAATGCGGCAGTAATTGCGGGTGCACGGTTGGTTATCTTGAAGCCAGAAGCTCAGGAAGGCCAGCCTCACGGCGTCTCGATGGCTCTTCAAGTCCGGCATTCCCAAATCTCCATCATATGGACGTAGAATACAGACCTCTCTGCTCACCCAGTGTTTTCTTTTGTCCCAAAGAGGCGAATAGAAAAGTTCAACAAGATCTCTTAGGTGTTGTGCAGACAGACGAAGTACGGTCAGTTGGTAAAGTATAAGAGGGAAGACGTATGGTGCGCATTCCTCGGCTCTACCCTTTAAGAAAAGTTTCCTAGGAAGCCACGAGTTGGCCACAGCTGCCACCTTTGATCGTACCTCCGACCTATTCTTATCAAGCTTGAGACCCGGTTCAAATTACACGCCGAGGATCCGAACCGGGCTATCAGTCCAGCTGAAGGGTACTGGGAGGTTTACGTCCAACCACAGACCGACCGACTTACTGCGGTTTATATTTGCCTCCGTGATTATTTCGTACTGTGCAAGTGCTTCCGACACGATCTGGATGCCTCTGAACCTCGACATGAAGACCGTGACATCATCTGAGAACGCGGATATCTTGGCAGCTGCGCCACCAGACAGGGTCATTCCCCGCGGGACCGGATATGCCTCCCCAGGTCTCAGCTTCCTGGACGTGGGCCAAGATAGGAAATCTACTTCGCCCTTCTAATTAGTATCTTGCCCAAATAGGTATTGTTTCACGTCCACATATTCTGCCCTGGATGATCGACCCTAAACCTGCGACCAGACAGCATGTGGCCATCAGCCCAGCCAGGCTGGGTTCAAAACCTTCCGATCCTCTGGCTTAAACTCCTACCTTATCTAACTCTTTGTCTTAGATGGCGTTCCAATACCCCATTAGCATTACCCTCTTCCGACAGTCTACGAACGCGTCCACCTGACAGAAGAATAAGACCCTCTCGCGAGCGGTGATGAGCGCATGAACTGCGATCACCCAGAACACAGAATCTTTTACGGTGACATCAGCCAAGAGCAGTCTGCCCACTGCATCTCTATGAACGATGTCGACTGTCGCGGACAGAATTCGTTTCACTAGAAAGGAGACGCCCTTCTCCCGGGGGCTGTCATATGCCGAGAAAATATCGAAGTTTCGGTTCAGCACCTGAGAGTTCGCAGCAATAAACGAAATGGCTCTTCAAGTCCGGCATTCCCAAACCTCCTGGACGTGGGCCAAGATAGGAAATCTACTTCGCCCTTCTAATTAGTATCTTGTCCAAATAGGTATTGTTTCACGTCCACATATTCTGCCCTGGATGATCGACCCTAAACCTGCGACCAGACCCTGGATCGCAGTAACATCCACTCCCAGGGACAAGAGTTCGAGCCGGAGGCGAGCCGGCCGGCCCGATGATGTCAAGCCCCTCTCATTCATACTGGCCAAATTTAAAGACATGCTACTTACCTTCAGGTGTGTCACACTTGGCTCCGAAGTCGGTTGGCATGGAAACGCCGACGTTGTATACGATGTTTTCTTGAGTTGGTCCTTGAGAGGCAGAGCGATCCCTCCCTCTCCCGGGTTCATTCATGTATTTTTCTCTTTGGGATGGGGGTTCGCTTTGCATTGGTGTGTGGGTAGGTAATGGTGCAGTGTCAGGTGTGGATCTTGTGTATGTTGTTATTGTGGTGGTCGTGGTGTCTGGTGTTGGTGCTCTGCTGGGTATTGTGGTGGTGGTTGGTGTGGTGTTTTGTGTTGGTGCGGTATCTGATTTGGGGGTTGGGGTGGGTTTTCTTCTTTTTTATGATGGTGTATGCTCACATAGAGTGGGCTCCACTTTTTTCTCCCTTTTTCTTTTACTTTCTCTTTTGTCCTCGAATAGACCGAGGAGTGGGGTTGGCGGATTCGTCTCCCGAGGACCGGTCTTTCCTTCTCTTGGTACCCGATACAGTTCTTCCGGGGCCGTTCGATGTTCTTGGAGTGGGGTTTTCTGCTCCTCTTACTGTTGTTGATGATGTCACAGATGCCACTGTTGCTGCTGCTGTCGTTGCTGCTTCAGTTGCTGCTGCTGCTGCTGTTCAGGTTGTTACATCTTTGGCTGTGGTGCTTGCTAGTCACTTTGTTCCGGCTGTTTCGGTGGTATCGACTACGATGGTTTTGTTTCTGCGGCGCTTGTTTTCCGTAACTGTGACCCATCCATCACTAGTAGATGTGTCCGCTGGCTTGGTTGGCGTCTCTCAGGCACGAGGTTTGCGGCAGCTGCAGGGGCTTTGATCGGATTTCTTTTGGGGCAATACTTGGCCATATGTCTCTGCTACTGACAGTGCCAGCCGTGCGGTCGCCGTCCCTCTACTATGACGGACAGTGTCCCGTCCTCGCACATCAGTGTCGCTGTTATTGTGTTGGAGCCGGCTCTGTTGAGGCGTCCCTCGTCAGCATGCCCCTCTTCCTGCTTGCTGGGGCCACTGACATCACATCCCCGTACTCGCTGAAGACGGCTCTTTGTTGTTTTGCTCCTAGGAGACAGGGGTCATTCAGCACGGCGACGATGATGACCATTTGACTGAGGTATTCTGGTTGGAGTTTGATGTGTCTCCAGCGCAGATTAGTCTCCTGGGCTGTCCCTTCGGTCTCTTTTTGGTTTGAGAGAAGGAGGTCACCCATGACGCGTGGGCCGCGAACTGCTCGTTAGTTTCACATCAGTTTCGCTTTCATACGAATACTCTAAATCAACACAAGAGGAACTGAAATAGTAGAATGGTATAACACTCGACGTAAATAAATCTAGCCGCGACGCGCGTTCGCAATTCGTATATATTATTATCTACACGGTATATACAAAGTTATAAGCGAGAGTACCCCCCAGAGAACCCCGGCAAAAATAGCCTTTCTTGGCATACAAAAACTACTGCGCGCTTTTTGCATTATATATATATATATATATGCCTGAGCTATGAACACATGTTCACTACAAGGCTAAAAATTAAAACATAAAACAATAGCTATTACGTAACGTCTGCATGCATGTAATACCGTCGTTCCACCGGGAAAATTCCATTTCTTTAATTCTAATACTTTCGCTCATATTTTCCCGAATAAAACCCATATATAAAGTTTCACATTGGTTCGAATATCCTATCTCTCTCTCTCTCTCTCTCTCTCTGTATATATATATATATATTTATATATATATATATATATATATATACATATATATATATAATATAATATAAATGTGAATGGCTGTGTGTGTGTGTGTCTGGTAAATAATAGGCATCTATATGATTGAATATTAAAAAAAAAAACTACTGACATATAATGATAGATGATGTATCGAGACACAGGAATGCGTATGTTTGATCTGGCAGAACGGTGGTTAATTAAAATTGGGGTTCTGCATTCGCGCCTGGTCCACAAAGTATGGAAATAAAAAAATGAAAACGTTTAAAAGTTTTTTTGATATAGATGCTCATAAGAATACTTTGATAAGTATGTTTTCTCTTAAATAAGGATGGTATAATAAAATTGTGCGGTCTGCGTTCGCGCCTGACCTATATAGAATGGAAATAGGCAAACATTTAATAAAGACTTTTCGTATCTATCTACGTAAGTATACTTGGATGAGTAAGTTTAAGTTTGAAGAAATATGGTATAATAAAATTAAGGGGTGTTCGTTCAGACCTGACCTCCATAGAATTGAAATATGCCACAAAGTTTAACAAGTTTTTTTTTTTTAATATAGATCCACAGAATATTGTGATAAGTGTTTCAATGTGAACTGGTATGGTATAATAAATTATGGGGTTTATCTATTGTATTTGTGCTTTCATCATATTTTGCTTTGGTTTTGATGCCACCAAATTCGGAGCTATCTCTTTACAACCCTTCTTTTTGATAATCTATCATACTTTCATAAATCAGAGTCCATTTTCTGTAGGTTGTTTTTGAACCCAGTCAACGACGGGTACTTTTGCTAGTATATATATATATATATATATATATATATATATTGTATACTTGTAGTATACATATATATACATATATATATATATATATATATATATATATATATATATATATATATATATATATACTTGTACTTTTTTGTAAAAATAGAAATCCCATACAGTGCTCTATTATTAGGGAAAAAATCTTTCTCGAAATAAGAGCAATATATTTTTTGTATAATATATACAGGAATTTACATTTATATCGGTAGTCGGTACCGACGGTTTCAAGCCCGGTAGTTGAGGACTGCTCTTAATGTCCGCCTCAGGCTCTCTTCAGCCGACTCTCCTCTGTCTTTAACCGGAACCGCAACTCTATATATGCACACCATAATTTTTATTTATTTATTTATTTATTTTTTTCTTTATATATATATATATATATATATATATATATATATTATATATTATTTATATATATTATTATTTATTTATTTTTATTTTTTTAAAATTATATATATATATATATATATATATATATATATATATATATATATATATATATATAAGTTTCATGCATGTAGAGCAATAACTGGCAGAGGGGGCTGGTAGGCAACATTTTAAAAACATATACATACACATATATAAATATATATATATATATATATATACATATATAAAATAATGTTTACTATAAACTTTAAACGCAAATGTTACATCATGTAGAATATTTTTATGTATATAATTACAAGTAAAGTATTACTAAAGAGGATCATTCCCTGTAAAATCGAAAATAATTATAGGAAATTTATTAAAATGAATGTTTAAATGAATATGCAAAATAGCTAGATTTTTTGCAGATGTATGCAATTGGACGAGCAGGATATAACAGATTTGTATTTTATTTTCAACTAGCGAGCGGTACCCGGCGTTGTCCGGGTGTTTGTAGGTGTGTGTGGTGTTAAATAAAAAAGAAACCGGGGGGGGTAGGATCGAGGCGAAGTTTGAAAATAAAATCGGCCAGCTAGAAGTGAAAGATGTTTGAAAGTCGTCGTAACGCTGACGACAACGATGACGATGTAAGCATTGCTATTAGCGAAGTAAGAAAAAAAAACAAAGTTTTAATTAAGCGAGGGGGGGTAAAAACCCAAAAAATAACGTAAAGCAAACGAACGATTAAAACAGAAAAACGAACACGTGAAAAATGGCTTAACTAAGTCTTTTTGCATATTAAAATTTAAACATTCGGTAGGTACCCGGGTGTTTTGGGGTGTCGCTAAGAATAAGCGAAGTAAAAAAAAACAGGAAAACTAACGTTACGTGAAAAATGGCTTAAATAATACAGGGTTCAATATTTAAATTTTAAAAATCGAAAAAAAAACCATCTCACACCACGATTCGAACCCAAAACGTTTAGTGAATGAACCAAGGCCTTAACTACCTGAGCTAAAGCGACGTATATAAAGTTTCTTTGGTTTATGAACTATTTAAAGTAAATCAGGTCACGATGTCATGACGTCATCTGACGCATGCGTTGTTGACCCCCCACCTGTCAAATATTGTCGATTTCGGGGTGAAAAAGTTAACGCTTTTCTCGTTTTCTGTCTAGAAATCTCTCTCTATCTCTCTCTGTTTGCGCCTCTCTCTCACTCTCTCCCTGTCAGTTCGTCTTCCTTACTCTGAAGAGTGTTACTAAAAAAGAAACTTGCGTCTGGCTGTTTTTCTTTTATAAAAACTTCGATTGTTAATATTTTTTGTAAGCGTATTTTTTTACTTCACATTTTGGCTTGTTATTTTTCGTTTAACTATCGTATCTAACTATTTTGAACGTGCTAATAACTTTGGTAACGTTGTCATAGCGTAGAAGTTAATTGTTAAGCTTGTGAGGGTTAATTTTTTTTTACCGATAACAACAGTGTTTGTTAAATTCAGACTGCCATTAAAGCTTGCAAACGTAAAGATCACGTGATATGACTCAGCGGGATTTAAATACCAGTTGACCCTAAATAAACGGCCCCGTGTATACATTATGTAGAAGAGTTGGCGCCCGTATTTTTGGGGCAGTTATAAATCGATTAAAAAATATGTAATGTTTAGCATTAAAATGTCACTTTTTGGGCCCCCCTGCAGAAAATCGATCAGTTGATGCACTTCTGATGGTCCTAATGGACCAGAAATTCGATATTTGTCGTCCGGAGGGTGGGGCTGTAATATGAGACCAAGTTCCTGAATTTTTGTTGTGTCTGTCGAAAGTTTTTACAGACACACAAACACACATACACACATTTTCGCTTTTATATATATAGATTAAAAGAAAAAAAAATGTTTTTAATATGGATATCTAGACGAAAAAACTGATAGGAGTGTAGATTGAAATTTTTCTTTATAACATGTAATGTATGGATTGTAATTTTCACAAAGTGTCACTATCTGTAATTAATTTTCAAAACAGTAATTCATTTGAATGTATGTTCCAGGACATTTTTGAATGATCAGAATTAATCCGTATGTACAACATTCTTATATATTATATTCTAAATATAATGATATAATATTTAAAAAAAAAACGTAAATATAGATATTTAAAAAATATTTCTGATGTTTTATTCATTGGGTTTTTCTTAAATTTAAAGATTTAAAAATGCCTACGTTTTTAAAATGTTCGTACATATTTCAACTTATGATTTATTGTTTCCTACTAGTAAGATATATGGCTATCCAATAGCGAGCATTCGCGATGTTTCCTCCCTAAAATGTATGTTTAAAAACTGAATTAATATCACCTTTATATATCTTTATTCACAGACGGAAACATTTTCCAAACAGAATGTCTATCCGGCAGTATACATTTGCATTAGTTAGCTGGTGGCGGTTTTATGTTGCAATTAGTTACACAAGCTGTAAACCACCTGGTCATTTAAATATTCTTTATGCTATTATCGTTGGTACTAACAGTTGTATTATATGCTTATTAATGATTTTACGTACTCTATCTTTCGTGGGGAAATTCTATTATTTGCTTTGAAAGAAATCTTTATAAATGTTTGTGAGTGTATTTATTGTATGATTGATAAAACCCAAGTAGAATTTATGCATATGCCCCTCTTAATATTACCACCACTATTACAACCCGTTTAATCATTCCATGTATTGTTACCATTGCTTCTTGGCGTTGTTTACTTGATTAATCCAGAATAAATATAAAATAAGTGAGTTGTTCTCGTGTTCCTTCTCTTTATTATGAGATTATATGCATATGTATTTTTCTGAAGGATACCCCACTATAACGCCATATTATACGATAGAATATTTTTAGGATATATAACAAACGCCCACACAATACGTTGAATCATATTGGTGATTCATATTTCTATCCTCTTCAGATTTATTTTACATTTATTCATTGTGACATTTCCTACTTATAAATATGGACTAGTTTATCTAATATTAGAATAAATGTATTCCTAAATTAATAAACATAATTTCATGAATTTTAGAATGCAGATCTACACGTAAACAATTATAACAGAATATAAAATTCTATTATAGAATGAAATAAAAAAATATAATATGGAATATATTTATCATCATTCCTGATAAATAGAACTATATAGATGGCGTTTTTCTTTACAATTCACATGTTTCTGAACTTCTGCACATTTAGAAAATAACGTAGAAACATAAATAATACTTGTGAAATTATATTTTATTTGTGTATATCTCAGTAGTAGAGGTGTATTATAGCTACAGCTCTCATCTGAAAGATTTTATTGAAGTTTCATCAGAGTAATTAAAATCTTATAACTTAATAGCCACAATATTCTTCTCGGTTTATTAAAATTAATGTAAAAAGTAACAAGAAAACTTATTAGACACCTGCACACACATATAAGATATATATGAATAGGTGTTTTGTAAAAGATACAATATTTTTCACAGACCATATAGATCATACTATGCTTGAAATGATTTATTTACGGTTTAAATTAATCACTCGACTTTTAACATTTTAAAATATCCCATTAGTCCTGGATTATTCATATATGCTCTCATTATTTCTATTGAAATAGATCTGTAATAACTCTGGTATTAATACTCAACGTGGACTAATTTCTCAACACAAGTCCGTTAACAAAACCAAAGTACCAAATCGTTTAATTGATATATAGATAAAAAATACACATAATATATATATATATATATATATATATATATATATATATATATAATAACGCACACACGCACACACACACATGTTATAATCTCGACTAGCTAACTCAGCTGAAATGTCTATAATTGGTGGACATACATTTATAATGAAATCCACCTATTTTTTTGTTTTTGCTTTGCTCTGCTACACAATGAGTTCTCCACTAAAAATTTCCATCATAAATTGCTGTATTCCTTTCAAATATAACACTGTGTCCGCATATATGTATATATACATATATTAATATATATAATGACAAAATGTTAGAATATATATTTTTAATTTCATGCCTGATGTACTCAAAATGAAAATAGCGAAATATGACATCGAGGAAAATAAACTAACACGCATTCATACACAAATCTCACCATTTATTACAGACGAACACATACACACATATATGTATATACACATGAACATACCTAAAATAATATAAAGCTTTCCAAGTTCAGGGGGATTGTTTTAATGTTTCAACTGTGAGTAGAGCGGCTTATTTATTGACTTGCGTATACATATGTTTGTATTAACTAATACAGTTTATATTTGTATGCTTAAGACAAAATATATAGTTATGCACAAATATTGACTTAAATAGGTGTGAGTGTATTATAAGGTGTATAGTTGACATACTCAGAAAAAATCATAGGCACATATATGCATTCACACATTTTGCATATGTGTGTTTAAATACACACACATACTTTTATATATACATACTGACATATATGGCCACCTATTCAACGCCCATATACATAGATATACACATGCTTCTATATACACACACGTGTGCGTGTATATGTGTGTGTGTTTGTGTGTGTGTGTGTGTGTACGTGTGTGAGAGAGAGAGAGTCTATGCACTGGGACGATTACATTCGAAATAAATGTCTATCAAACACACGCGCAATAAAAAAGGACATGTACAAAAAAAAAAGGCTCAACCCTCGATGGTTGGGGGGTGCGTCGACTGGTGTGTATGTTCTTCGGTCCTGCTGATAATTTATCTACATTTTGAAACAGATTTATTTATTTTCACAGCAAGAAGCGTCACCGGCTGCAAAGCTGTGATTTACTCCTTGTCCGCTGTCGGAAAGATAAAGTGCCTTTCACATAGGAGATGTCTTCTGCAAAATATCATGGCCTTTATTCCCCCGCTTTCTACCATTGCAAACTAATTTCCTATGCTCTTTTAGCTCAACGACAACAAATGGCGAGATACAACGTGAGAGAGAGAAAGAAATAGTGATTTCCACATGGCGTATATTTATATTATATATTTGTATTAAAATAATTATTTTTGACTTCTTATATGCATACATTTTTCAGGCACATATTCAACAAGTTTTTATGTCATCATTTCCATGAAAACTATTTACTCATAGTTTTGTTGGCTTCCAATAGTATTATTATTCAAATAGGATATTATGCGTCTATTTTATATTTTCAACGTTGATATACAATTATTATACTTGTTTCGTCTTCAGAAACTATTGAATGAAACAATATCTTATTTTACAAAGCGATGTGTTAACGTACGTTTAGGAATAATCAGTTGAAAACACGTTGGTTCCGGAAAACACTAGTTGTTATAAGTAAAGGTGAGACGATAAAATTGTCGCCTTAGGAAGGACGGTATGATTCCATTTCCGTTTGATAACAATTGATTAACTTTTAGTTGCAAACCATTTACAAGTTGACATGTTGTGTAAATATCTCAATAGCAGTAGAAGCCTTCTATCATGTCTGAACGTTACACAGTGTTCAACAGGCGAGATCATAAATCGTCCGCTGTACAACTCATGCTATTTGCCGATCCATGTTAGAATAACAGTACTATTGACAGCACCATCAAAAAACATCGCTGTATTACTACGACTAACAAGGAACGCGTCCAGTGTGAGGAAAACAAAGTTTTCGGTCAGGGTTACGTCTTTGTGTGGTTTTAAGAGAGGGGCACATCGTGACACCTCTCATATTCGAATTCAGCTTGAAAGTCAACAGCAATGTGTACCTGGATGTTCTAAACAGTGGGGTAATCCTTTGGTCTAATAAGGTGGCCGCTGGCAGACCCTGACTGCGGCAGAAGGACCTAGCGTCGGTTCGCATGTCCAAAAAGTCCAAGGCTTGGCTTCAGAAGGAGTGCTACGACTGTGCACCCTTCTCTCACTGCTCCACTCCTCCTCTGATCTTAACCTGCTAGAGGACTTCGTCGAGAAAATCGCCTAACCCAGCCCTCTGCTGACTATTCGCCGAGCTCTAATCGTCGCTTGTGAAACATGTCTGCTCCCAATTCCGGACCGGTATCAAGGAACTAATTGAGCCTGAAGGCAATTACATTACATAGATGCCAGCTCTGCTACACACTAAAGTTACTTGAACTGATTTTTCAATAAAACTTGTCAAATGAAGCTATGGTGTTGTTTCCTTTCGGGCGACAATTTTATCGTTCCGCCCTGGACAAAGAAATACAACATTGTAATATATTGAGATCATGGTCGGAAAAAAATGCAGATACATGAAAACATGAATACATTATTACAGAGGAGACTTAAGAGAACAGCAAAGGAAGTCTTACTATATTAGATTCCTATATACTAGGCATCTTTCTGCCTTAATAGTGACTTCCTTAGGATGGCTAAACTTTGGAAATATCTCCCTATATATATATATATATATATATATATATATATATATATATATATATATATATATATATATATATATATATATATATATATATATCACTTAAAAAAATAGAACCCTTTACTCAATCGTCAAATCAAAAGTTAAAAATACATGGCTAAACGTAGTTTATATAGTTCTATCCAATTCTCTATAGTTTATTTTACTATCATTAAATTGTGTTGATTTTTTTTAAAATTTTGGTACGCAAATTTATAGAGAGATATTAAAAAAAAAAAAACTTGGAATTATTTAAAATCCAGGTACGTTTGCATATTCTCATAGAACAGTATCCTAAATCTTAATTAGCCAAGAAAAAACAAAAACACAAAAAAAAAAAACACTTGGTCCAAAAAACATTTAAAAATATTTGAATGTTTCATTGCTCGAGAAAAAAAAATCGAAGTCAATGGTGTAGTTGTTGAAAATTTTTCATTTTAAATTCAAATATTAATAGAAAATTATTCTGCTATTCATGATAACATCCAATCTTTTCTCTTCAAGAATAATACAATTTTATATTTTTTGTGTGTGTTTCTTTTACATTTTTGGTCGTGCCTAATGTCTAGAGACAACGGATGCACAGTTAGATTTAGTGTGGAAAATGTACATAAAGTTATTCGCGAGGAATCGAAGATGTGGAATCTTGGGCGAAATGTTCCCCAATTCCTCTTGCATAGTATTTGACCACAAATATCATGATGACCCTTATCCTTCCTGTAACTTTTGGTTATTCCATAAGCTCAAAATAAACTTTAGAGGCTGCCGTTATTAGACAACAGGCCGTGACAAACGCCATTGACACGCTTACTCAAGATGACTTCCATTGTTGGAACAATACAACAAGTGCATTGCAGCCGGTGGAGATTACTTCAAAGGGGATTACATGTATGTACTAGCAAGAAAAGTGTCCATACGAAAATTTCTGGAAATTTATTGAAGGGCCTTCTAAGATTATATCGGCGTCTAAGTTGTGAACAATAAAAAAAAGTGATTATAGTAGTTTGAATAATCCGATAATACAATCATTAATCCGGAATTAAATAATTTAGAGGCAGTATACGGAAGATTTGAGTTTCTACTTAAGAACGTAATCTGTGATATCCGCAAATTTCCTTGGCAGGCAAACAGCAGAAAAGCGAACTACCTTGGCCTTCTGTTTATTTCTGACTCAGCATGGCTTCGCGCACTTTGCCAGAAGAGTTACTTGTAGTTAAGGAGATCTGACGGGTGTAGCTACTTTTTATAGTGATTAGCAATCGTTGGTCATTTGTTCAGTAGATTGCTGTGTTTAGTGAATTAACTCTTCCCCCGCCATTACATAGGATTTCTCGTATTTCTTCGCACTTTCTTTTTTTTTTTCAAACGTTATTTTTCTTTTGTTTCGTTTTGTTTTTCTTTTAAATACTCACTACCCGAGCCGATAATAAACGACACCAAAAGCAATGTAAGTATATGGGAATATTCGGGTATCGTTACTGAATTACATCAGTCGATTTCTCTAAATTACCGACTACGATTTCAATGCATGTAAGATATATATCTATCAAAAGATTTGGTTTATTCAATTTTTTATTTGTTTTGTTTCCGGCTTCCTGGTATCAGTAAACGTATACATATGTTTAGATGGAGGTATAAACCAATTGTTTACTAATTATTTCTTCAGGTAGAGAGAGGACTGGACAGTGAGTCATTTGCACTAAATAGAAATATATACAGCTTATACTAATATCTCTCGAGATTCTTAAATGGCGAGACATCTATATATTGGATACATTAGTTTAATACAAGTTGCTATTTTAATAAGAGTTTGGAGGGTTTGCTAAGGTAAAGTTATTCCAATATTATTAATATATATATATATATATATATATATATATATATATAAAATAATATATGTGACTGAATATTAATATAACAGTCATTAAATTCCAGAATATAAAAAAGCAATGATATGTTTAGCTACAGAAAGCAAGCGTGTTTGTCTATAATGTTATTTCTATTGTTAATAAAATAATTTAGCTAACTGGAATCCTTCGGCTATTGCTAGAGTGTATATAATAATATTTTATCTCATTAGCGTCTCTGAAAAACTTTGAGCATGATACACACCAAATTGTGCCATTATCATGTATAAATATGTGTGTGTGTATATATGTATATGCATATGTGTATATATATATGTATATACATATGTATATGCATATACATGTATGCATATATACGTGTGTGTATATATATATGTATATGTATGTATATATATTTGTGTATGTATGTACATATATATGTATATATATATATGTATATATAAGCATATGTATATATATATAGACATGTGTATATATATATACATATATATATATATATATATGTGTATATCTTAGAAGTTTTTGTTATTTTTAAAGCTATAAAACACTTATTTAATTTTTATAATTTTATTCATTGGAAAACTAGTTCGTCAGTACGTCGTAAAATCGCCTGAACTCACTTCATTAGATTGACCTCTAGAATTCAAAATTCTAATGTTGATTTAAGGGATCATCAGTTGTTAATCATGAAACACTGTTTCGGGGATTTAAAAACGAACCATTATATAAAATCATGGCTCCCCATCAATGTTGATCAAACACCACCTCGCTCATTAACTAGAACAAGGAATATCCCAGACATTGGATCTAGTTTTCTTCTCATGATTTATTTGGCTAACTTATTTATGTTATTAAAAAGATGTATTCTTACTTGAGGAAATTTGTCTCTGTCGCCAAATAGAAAATGAATATAGATTTTTTAATTTACCAGTGTTTTTATTATAAGATTCGGATTAATTCATTGTACTCCTTATCGCCCTCTGCTATGATTAGTTCTTTATGAATTGATATTCATATTTATTTATTCATTAAAATATATAAAATTAAAGATATATATATATATATATATATATATATATATATATATATATATACCCACATTTTTCTTTTTATAAACAATATAGTTTATATATTATTTATATTGTTTTGATTTACTTTATTAATATCTTTTGGTTAATTTGATGCGATTTAATATATACATATATACCCTAAACAGACAATAATATTAATGTAACAACGGTGGTGTATTATCAGCTCTTTTGGACATGATGCAATGAACTCACTTTGGCAACGATATCAACGCTCAATAAAATAAAATACATTCCCTACATGTTTATAATTATTTCTATTAATTTTACTTGGATAAAATCTATAGGCCATAAAATGATTATTACTCAAATAACTTAAAACATTTTCATATAAGATTGCGCGGATGGAGTCTTACCGTTTCTTTTGTAACAAAAATCTAAGTAAATACATTCTCATTGTCTTCAAAATGTAAAGCGCACGAATAGTTAACTTTTCATACATTGTATAGTCCTTAGAATAACCAAGCAAGTAATTCGCGTTTTTTTCCTGTTTATTGTTATATTTTTATTTTAAAATAGTTATTTTTTAAATCCATCGTGTTATATTGGGAAAGTAATTTTCAAACCTCCGAACTGACGATTATTTAAATGCTATTTTCTTCTTTAAATAAAAGTTTAAATAATGTTAAAGCACAACCATCTAATTTTGCACCAGGCCTGGAGACGGTGTCAGTTTTACAGGGCAGCATTTTCGCATGAAACGAATCGATGTCGTTATATATCTATTTTCAGTTCTTGACATTTAAGTTTAGCTAACCTACTTTTTTTATATCCAGCCGGAGTAGCCCGGTTACTATATTAAGCATATGTAGCTCAGTTGTGTTCGATTTCAAAACGAGTGTCTAGTTATTTACACGTTGTTTTACCTGCCGCGCTTTAGTTTTTGTATTGTCTAATTGCCCGACTTACACTGCAATTCGTGTACGATGTCTGTACATACAAATATTCAACTTATTTAACTGTTTTATTTTGATATTTTTTCCTGAGAAGAGAGAATTTTAGTCGTATATTCGAGGTTTTTTTTTTGTTTACAGATTCGATAAATAAATTCACATAAAGATTATTTTGAATAACCCCGTTCAATACAACGTATTATTTATTTTTTTAACTGCTTTCAGAAATGAGTATTTCACACTGAACTCAAAAACTAAAGGTTCGTAAAGGTTCTTAAAAATTATTGGTGGAAAGTTTATTTATTTTCTGTTTTTTTTTTATTTGCGCATAGGAAAAGTAATCTTGCAATACGAGATCGAACATATAAATTAATAATAACTAGCGCATCTTTCATAGGTCATATTTTGCTTCTGGACATTTATAAAAAATTAGGATAGAAGGTGATTATTAGGGCTATGGCAAGATAATATTATTTTCATTATTTGGACTCTCGAGTACATATCAGTTAATAGCTTATGTTTTGTGATAGAATGATGCGGGTCTCGATTGATTAAGTCTGTGTCAAATATATACTCGAACGTCAAAACAACAATAACAATATTTGTTTGCCATGGCGCTTGTGATAACATACGTACATTAAATTAGCGTATCTATATATTAATTTTATGTTCGTAATATGTATTCATTTTCTTCTATCCTGTATACAAAAACGATTTATTGAATTAATAGTTTATTAGCTGGAAACAGTGACACACTTACCTACGTAAAAAATACTGCGGTATTAATATGTAGATTCGTGTATGTAACAAGGCATGAAACTTTGTCCTGGTGATATATAAGTTATGCTCATGAAATACAATGAAATTTTAACTAGTATAAATTACCTGGAATTATCAAAGATCTGTGTCCATGTTTTTTACCTGTAAACTATATATTTCAATTTAAGTTTGTCTTATTTTACCCGCTGCTATGGGAATGTATGAATGATATTAGATTCTCCTTATCTCTGTCTCATTATAAGTTTATTATTTTTATTATTTTTTATTTTCTCAAAAATATTGTTCTTATGTAATAAATAAACGTAAAGGCAACCAATTTCGTTTACGAATATCGATACGAACCCTAACCCTTATAGAATTATTGAGAAAACTATTATATTCAGAAAAGTGTTCTTGCGGATTTTTTTTTTTATTATGATTGCAAATGATGTATTTCTATAACAGCTTTACTTGTAATGTCTTGATTTAATATGTTATTTGTAAAAGCGTTTCTCGTCTAAATTACAATCGTTTAACAACAACTGTGTCCTCTATTCAGAATGTTTAATACATATAGAAAAAAACAACAACTTCGCACAATTTTCTCATTTCAATTCAAGCTAAACCAAAAAACTGCTTAAAAACTCGCAATATAAACTATGCGTTTGGCTCAGACACTACAACTGAATGTATATAACAGTGGCTGTTTATAGACTTCCTTGCGGCGAATAGAAGCTTAAGAATGATGCGATCTCACCTACAGACTACCAATTTTTCAAGCCTTTCGGAACTGTCTGCGAGAGAAATGCTTCAAAGACCAAAGCAATATAAAAAGCGCCTTCACCGACCTCATATGAACGAGAACACAAGATTGACACGTTACTGGCATAAATACACCTGTTTTGCTTTGCAAAAGTGTGTAGAACATGATGGTGATTTTTTTCGATTAATCAACTCGTGTTAGAGCCGAGATATGTTCATCTAAATGTAAATGTTAAACTGCAATAATTTTTTATCAACTTATAAAACGAATCTCACGCTGCAATTTGATTCCTCGTGTTTTACTTTTTAAAAAATCGTAAGATACCACTGGAGTTTAAATTCCAACCTTTAATAGATACGTGGAGAGAGAGAAAGACAGATGGAGACAGAGAGAGAGAGAGAGAGAGCCAGGGAGAGATGGCGAGGGGATTCTGATAAGCACAGACAGAGACAGAAAAAAAGTGGCACAGGGTCAATGCTATATAGCATTAGTTTGTTTTATGTCATGTTATCTACAACTAAACAACAGTACTAATCGGTGCTGTTCTGGACAGTATAAATATTTTATTTTTCTTAATCACAATTGATTTCCTGCTGATATAATACGTCTGATATAAAGAACTAATCCAGGAAAACTGAAAGCAATATTTAACTCATTATTGGTTTGCAGTTGGGTGTGTTTGCATTTAAAAATATTAGTTGAATAAAGTTAAAAAAAAAGAGTAAACAAATAACCTGATATATTTTTTTACTTACACAATAGATTTGCCCGCTTTCTTTTTTTCTCATAATTATGCGAATACATAGTTATTGTCTTCGGTATTAAAGTTATTTTAGTTACTTAAAAAAACAAACAAACAAAAAATTATCAATAATTTCCCCCAGTCTTTATCCGTGACGAAACCTAAACGTAGATCCCATGAACAAAGCTTTTTTTCTTAAAACTGCACACCTGTGGAACTATTCCTTTTGCTTGCTTTCCGGATGACTATAATATGGTTGTCTTCAAGGCCAACGTATACAGCTTCTCGATGAGCCGTTCACCTTATGTAATCCAATTTACCGATTGTCCACTACTAACAATTACTACGCCACTGCCCCATGGATCAATGTGAAATTATTAACCCTTATACTCAAGTGGTCTCTGGGATTTGAAAAGTGGTGATTCCTTTGTAAAAAAAAAAAAAAAACAACAACAAAACAATAAAATATTTGAAGGTATCCGGTAAAATTAAATCTAAAATTTTCTCTATTTTATTTTATCACTGATTAAGGTCAAACATCATCGCCTTTTCTCGAATAATAACATTTGAAAATTTGAAGTTTTATTACTTACTCTCTTAATTATGAAGATACATATTCGGCTTCATTTACATTGTTTAGAAAATAGATGTTCTTACGTTAACTTTTATTTAACGGAATTTGTATTTTACTCTTAAAATGTGCTTATAAAGCAAATAGCACACACACAGGAACATATATATACATATATGTGTATATATATATATATATATATATATATATATATATATATATATATATATATAATTATTTCTATTCTACAGCCAAACAATGTCGCAGCTAACAAGAACCCTGAAAGCCAACATACCGGAATGCAAGCCTCGAGTTCGCCCTCATTTGAGCACATCACAAAGACACACCCGAACTCGGGATTTGACATCCGAGCCTCTTGCATGCTAGTCGAACACTCTACCAACTGGGCAAACACGTCACATGCGAACAAGAATGTCTATTAATTACATAGAGCAAGAAACCTGCAGTACAGATCCAACAGTGGAATACACTTCCGGGTTGTTGGTCTCTTGGCTCTTGTGAGCTGCGACGTTTTCTGGCTGTGGAAATAATTATATATTCTCACACATTTTAAAACATATATATATATATATATATATATATATATATACATATATATATATATATATATTGGTGATACCTGTATTCTCAGTGTTACGAAAATTAACTAAAATGTTCGGGTAATATCTTATTTAATATTTCGTGTGGAATATTAAGGTTAGATTTCAAATAAATTACGTGTGAACATGTCTTAATAAGTGTATTTATGATGTCTTGTATTTATATTCATTACTTCATATCGACTTGTAAAAATCAGTCACATTAATTGTGGTTGATGCATGTGTATTTGAAATATGCAAACTGACTCCAAAATATTACTTGTCGCGATAATATCTCAGGCAATACCATATCTCTTTATTGAAGCGTGAAGGTTTTATACCAGAAAAAACTAAAGAAAACACCAAGGTAAATTACACATTAACAAATAACATGTAACAAATAGCTAAAGATAATCTTTTTCTAAGGGGTTATGTTTTGAATTTGATTTAAAATATGTGTTTTCTCTCATAAGTGTCTGCCCTTCTCAATGATTATTACGGCACAAATGTTTATTGTAAAGACAGTCTGCCATGCAAGTGGTTATTAGTGATTCATTTCGAATAATATCATCGAACTCTTTGAAACCATAATACTTATTATTATTATTTTCTTAATCAGAATATGATATATATATATATGTATATATATATATATATATATATATATATATATATATATATATATATATATATATATATATGTTTCTAGGACTGAAGTGTTTGATACAAATCCAGTGGTTATCTATATTGTACTATCTTTCATCTGTTATCCCAATATCTTAGGCTATATACGATAATCTTTTGTGATACAATCCCCTGTTGGTTAATCTGCGATTATTATTAACATTATTGTTATCATTATATTTACTATTATTATCATTAGTAGTAGTATTAGTATTATTATTAGTAGTAGTATTAGTGGTATTTGTAGTAGCAGCAGTAGTTATGCTGTTCATAGTAGTAGTAGTAGTAGTAGTAGTAGTGGTAGTGGTGGTAGTAGAACACCAATGTGATATTTTTATGTCTCAGGCGTGTTTCATCACAAACTCGGGCAAAAATTAGTATTGGAACCTTAAAATAATTGGAATTATTCGCAGTTGCATACAAGAGCAGTAGGACGTACAGTATTATCATGCGTAGCCCATTTCATTATAGACCTAACAACTAAACCGAGTTGTAATTTAAATGTTAGTGCAATTATATCGAATACTTTCCGAGCCTAGAGACATATATAAACTGCGCGATTATAATATAAGTTTCATGTAAAACTACACATACATGAATGAAGGCCGATTTATTGTGCAGAGTGTATGCTTATTATTGTTTGTGCGTAGCTGAGCGTACGTAAGTATATGTGTACGTACTGCTCTGAATTCTCGAGTGTGTATTATTTTATTTATTTATTTATTCATTGCTATGTATTTACCGCAGACCTTCTGTTCCCCCCTATAATCGGACGGGACAAGGTAGGCTGGTGAGACTGTAACGAATAATTAGCCAAGAACTAATGACGTAGCTCGGCCAATCACGTGGTAAGTGTAGACACCCTGAGTTTTTCTACCCCCCTCTCTCTCATATATACAGAAGTACTCTCTATGGTCCTCCCTCCTCCTCCTCTCTCTTTTATACGCTTCTTTCTCCATAACCTTCTTATTCACCTTTTTCTGTTGTTTGCTTATTTTATATATATTTGTTTTATTTGCCCGTATTTAATATTTTTTTCTTTCTCCTATTTTTTAGTCCGCTAATGAGTAGTTTATTAAACTTCCGCTGAAAAAGGAAAAAGGCAAAATGAATAAATATATATAAAAAAATAGAATTTCTAGCAAAAATACGAATACATTTATATAACTAAATGAAAATATAATATTAACAGCATTTTTTTAAATATTTTGATGTTACTACCTGTGAACCTATCCACGTGACGCTGCGTTATAATTAATGGAAAAAAAAAACTTTTTTCGACTATCTAAATTATAACCCCTCACATGGATAGCAGTACCATCGTGTACGTATATGCATGAAAGTAAAGAAGGTTATTATATTTAATTACATAGTTATATGAATGCTGAAGAATGCGCTATTTCACACCGAGTCCCTTTAAAATTATCCCTCGAATTTTGCTTTCAGAAGAAAGCATACAATGCATACAAAATCTCCATCGAAATTAAAATTAAGATAAAATAATCTTAGATGATCTACAAAAATTTAATTATTCAAAGAAAACTAACCAAGAGAATAGTATCATGAAAGTCATCTATAAATCTAACCTGTCTGTTTAAATGAATGTATGTATGTATGTATGTATGTATGTATATATGCCTAAAACTCTCGACAGAGGTGACGGCTTTTCAGAAGATTAGAATCGTTTTGAAGGTTGACGCTTCGGACGACAAATATCGAACAATTGGTTTAAAACATTAATTCCTTAGTCCTAATTTCGATCGACTAGCCTTAATTAAAACATTCACCACTTCCGGTTTGGCAATTGGCTTAAGAGCAAAGACGGCACATTCTTTTGTTCACGTTCTTTTTCTACTTCATGGTAAGTGTAAGAGACTGCCTACTTACTACCACTTTTTCTTTTTACTCAAACACACTTCCATACAGCCGGGCAATGCCTGGCTCCCAAGCTAGTATACAATATAAATCTCACCTGCTTGTTTAAATGTACGTATATATGAACGTCGCCTAAAAATTTGACAGAAGCGACCGAGTTTCACGAGATCACTATCGTTAGTAAGCCTCACCCTTTGGACGACAAATATCGAAAAATTGGCTAAAAACATGAATTTCTTCACCTCTGATATGTTGGAAAGTTCTCCTATACTTTTTGATTTACGAGCCTTAATTATGTCTCTTTTTGTTTTGCAATGGGTGCAACAGCAAAGACGTCACGTTTTTATCACATTGTTATTTTCCTTAACAGTACGGATTCGCACCTGCTTGCCGGTTATTTTTTTATGGTTAATCCACATCTCCAACCGCCGGGCACCCAGGCCAGTCATATATCTAAAATAAACTCGTTGCATTGGCGGTTGGTTGGTTGTTTGTGTTTTACGTCATATCAACCTTTTTCAGGTTATTTTATGCCGAATCCAGTTATTTGGAAGACACATTTTTTAATGTAATATATTTTATTTCAAGTCGGGGTCTATTTAACCCATAACTTGTACCCTACAGGTACTACAACTCCGGGTCAGAGTTGACCTACGAGCAATGGCAAATAAAGTCTGTCTCCACACTCCCCAAAGCCCGAAAGCTGAGGCCTCACCACTGGATATAGTTTAAGGTCATGTCCAGGACTTCGTTGCATTGTCAATTTGGTTTATATCAGGCATACAAGAACGTCATTGCGGTCTTTAACATTTAGTTATATAGTAATTAAAGACTATATCGCGGCTCAAACGAAAAAACAAATATTGATCGATATAAGCACCATCAGAATAAACAATCTATTACCAAAGCAAAACAAGTATATTTATGCCAGTAATGTAAGACAATCTTGCGTTCTAATGATGAGGAAGTCGCTGAAAGTATTTATGATATCGTTAAAGTTTTCGAATGCTTGAAAAGTAGTAGTTCGTAGGTAAGATGTCTGCAGATTATGAAGTATGGATAGTGTTTTGTAGCACAATTCGTTCAACTTCTGTACGGTATGTTTAGCCACATGCGATTGAGTATTGTCGTAACTTAGAATTGGACATTTTCTATTAACTAAAGGTGGATGTTGCTGTCTCATTTTCTGATGTACTTCATCCATTAGTTTGGAATAATTTTCCGTCGTAATGATTTCGCCTGCATTAAAAAAAACTGTAATGAATAATCGGTCGACAGCAACGAAACAATCAGCATTACCTACTTTTGCTGTGACTCAGGTTTGGAAAGTGTTGTGAGGCTTCGTCGTAGTCTAACCACTGAATTGAGAGTCGCATGTTCTTGTAAAGAACGCACTTTTCATCTTCGTCACAAGTCGTGTTTTTTTTAGTTGTCGTTCAATTTTTGAGTCACATATATATCAAGTTTTTTTCTATCTAATATATTATTTTGTTGGAAATCGCCGTATACGTTACGTGTAGGTCAAAAGCAAGTTCTTGAACAGTTATGCGTTGATTAACTTAAACTCAGACTCTTAATTGGTCATTGTCACCATCCGATTGCATACCAATTCGCTCATCATCTTCAAGACTCTCGTCGCCGCAACGATATTTCCTGAAACTCAATTGCGCTGTGCGTTCACAATTTGTTCCCGAGCCAAACGATTCTTTGATATCCTGAGCTATTTCAACAGTCTTTAATTGAAATTAGAAAAGTGTGCAGATTTTTTTTTTCACATCTTGTATTTCACGCCCTGAAAAGAAAACAGAATTACTGTAAAGTGATTGTATTTTGAACGTTTAGATAGGGCGAAAAACGTTAATTAAAATATATAAAATAAAGTTATTATAACAAAAACTCACTTGAAAATACATTACTTAGAATAAAAATTTAAATTCTGCAAGAACATTCATGTCCACAATTTAACTACTGTTATGTATTGTTGGCATAGTTACACCGCACTTCTATCTTTCGTATCGTTTCTTTTACAACTTATTGGCTGCTGTATCTCCATTTTTCTTTACTTGATTTGGGATAATCAGTAAAACTCAATGAATAATGGATCAGAGTTTCATGTTTGATCAACTTGATACTAATAATGAATATCAGCTTTTCAAAGTAAATATACAATCAGATTTATCCTGTTATTAAAACAATGAAGCAAATTCATTAATCGTACTGACGTTCTATGAAATATACAAACACAACGTGCTACCTTAAACATATGTGATGGGGCATTTAAAATAAATACACGTTATTTTGCGAAATTAATTAGATGGTATATAAAATGGCCCAATAAACAAGCAAATTTAATTAGAAGTGAACTCATTACTTAATGTGCTGAATTAGATGGTTTCTATTTCCCCTTTTATGGCTTACATGTGTAATCCCACTTAATATTTTCATTTAACAAATTTTCGCTTGCTAATTAGCAAAAAAAGTATAATATATAAAATTTTTAAAAATCCGAACTATTATGCGATATCTTGTTAAATTTCCTTAAAGTCGGAATATTCATGCGCAGTAAACGATGAACGGTCAAATTTCTGTCCAGATTTCAAACTTCATCTGTAATACAATTTTTCAAATTTCCTGTATCTCATGATTTCCTTTTATCTTTACTGTTTTTTTTTTAAATACGTGGTAGTACAAAACTGCATGCAATACGCTAATAGAGTACATGATTACTTACTTGTAATTTAGTTCGTTTCTGTACTACTCCTATGTAGACGTTCTTAATGGAAATTGAAGGATTATTCTTATGAATGACTAGCGGTTCATTCCAGCTTTGCTTGGGCTCTATTTACTGTTCATAGTCTTGTGTGCATATATATATATATATATATATATATATATATATATATATATATATATATATATATATATATATATGATTGTGTATGTGCGTGTTTGAGCCATGTCCAGGAAACTTCCATCTTAAATTTCAAGTGTTTGAACCCAAAATTGACGGATCAGTTTTGCAGAGTCTGCAAAGATCAAGTCTGTCAACTCCGACTTCTTGCCAGCCAAATAAAATTTGCTGAGAGGCAATATTTTTAAAAATTAATTAATTAATAATAATAATAATAATAATAATAATAATAATAATACTAATAATAATAATAATAATAATAATAATAATAATAATAATAAAATCATGTATATATTTAGATAATATTAAGAAGAAATTAAGTTGATTTATTTATGATTAAAATAGCATAGGATGTAGTAATGATTTTTAAATTTTAGTTTCACCGTTCAAAAACCAACCTCTTATAATCAGTGCCATGACAATGAGGTGAAGTCACAATTGGTTACGAACTAAGCAGGACACATGTTTTAACCTAATTCAAATGAAATTCATATACTTTTTTTGCGCACAGTAAAACTTCATTCATAAAGGGAGCATGGAGCACGGCAATGTTTACAATGGTCATTGCAGTTGTAAGTTGCTTAGGTATTTAGGAAACATAATCTCACCTTATATTCTGTGCGTTTGCTAATATAGTTTAATATCCCTCTTATGTATAGATCGCCATTATATATATATATATATATATATATATATATACATAAAAACACTTTTTGGCATCAGAGAAGGCATATTACTACTGTAAAGATAAAGTGATTATATTTATGAATTATTCAAATTACAGGAGAAAATAAATAACTACACAAGGAGGGGTCGTTATAAATACAAAAACACTCCAATGGAATTATTATACTTAAAACCCTAAAATAACAATATTTTCATAAAAACGTAGAAACAATCACTAACTATATTTAATAGCATTCAAATTCGACGATATTTTTTTATTTTTATAATGAAAGAGTTTTAACTTTCTAAAAAAAAGTCTGAAAGAGGGAAAACAAGCAGAGCCAGACAAAGTTATTCCGAAAGTGCTGAAAAGACGCGATTTGAACTACATTATTCTTTCTTTTGCCAATAAACTTCTGAGAGAGAATAGGAAACCGGATCAATGGTCTGAAATTGACATTTTTGCACTTGCGAAGAAAGGAGATCTCTGCTCAACCCGAAATTATCGAGGCATTAGTTTTTCGTCAGTGGTCCCTAAACTGATCAATTAAATAATCCTAAACTGAAAATAACCAAAAATGGAAACATATCCTCATCCAAATTGAAGTGGCTTCAGAACTGGACGTTCAGAAATTCCTGTTATTCTCGCGCTATGGCGATTAATAAGAGTGGAAAGCCATAACAGAAAGCAATCATTGATTTCTTAGATTTCCAGTAGTTTTGATTCAATACACATACACAGGATGATTAAAATATTTGAAGCTTATGATAATCCAGTAAATCTACTCAAAGTAATAACTAACATCCATGAACACACAACAGCAAGAGTAATAACACCACTCGAAGAAATATAACTTTTTTAATACCATTACTCTGTCTTACATAGTTGCAGGTCCCCCTTGGACACCCTGTAGTACCTCTTAACCTTCTGCTCAAGTTGTGGGGGGTTACTATATTGTGAGAACTAGGGATATATATATATATACATATATATATACATATATATACATATATATATATAAATATATATATATATATATATATGTTTGTTTGCTTATGTGTATGTGTGTGTATATGTCCAGCTGCCGGAGAGGTTAAAACTCCGTGACAATAAAACATGCACAGTCTGCTACTGCTCAATTATCTAACTATTTCAGTTTATCACTGCGTAACCAGTGATAGGGTGCGAGAGGGTACAATATGTGTAGCACAACCATGTTGTGTCGCGACCATTATGTGCAGATACATTTCGAAGATCAAAAAAACGTCCCATGGCTGTGGTGGGTGGTGACGTGTACAGGCTTAGCGGCCTGGAAGTGCATAGCTGCAAATTTGCACATTGGCGACCAGCGATTTATCTTACGTCGTCGATTAAATCACTTCCAGTGTTGAAGCAACTTCGGTGGATGATCTGGCGGCTGTACAGCCATTTTTAGGGATACACTGCGCACCCATGATTTTCGGAAGGTTCTAGTAAAAGATGACCTATAAATTGTCTCCCCTTTTATTAGCTGGTCGGCTTCCTGCGATCGTCAGCTGATCTATATTTGCAGGAGAAACAAGATAATGTTAAAGAAAAATAATAAACAAGGAAAATCAAAATTTTATCAGGAGAGGAATAACCTAACTGTTGCTACATGGAATGTGAGAACTTTGCTCGATGTCCTGGATAGTGAAACACCTGAACGTAGGACATCTTCAGGGTTGCACTTGCTAACACCACTGCATTTATATTTGCCCTCTATAGGCCCCACAACAGCGGAGTTACTATCTTTAAGAGCATATCTGAGAAAATAGACCACATACTGTCTTCAAATCCCTCGGCTAACATCCACATCTGTGGTGACTTCAACGTCCATAACGTGGAATGGCTGACCCATTCAAATAAGACAGATGCTGAGGGGAGGTTTTGTCATGATTTTGCCATTGCTTATGACCTCACTCAGATTGTTCGCGAACCCACCCGTGTGCCCGATACACCCAATCAATATGCAAGCCTCTTAGACCTTTTTCTTTCAACTTCCCCTGAGCTATGTTCATGTACCGTTCATTCTCCTTTAGGATCCTCCGACCACTCCGTCGTATCAGTTAAGATAAAAACAAAATGTAAGAAGCCATCAGACGTACCCCTCCACCGTACTGTATACCGATACTCTATGGCTGACTGGGATAGCTTCCGTACATTCATATCTTATTTACCTCTGCACTCCATGTTTAAAAAGGAAGTGTCCTCTATAGTATCAGATCTGACCGAATGGTTAATTGTAGGCATATACCAATTCATACCATCAAAAAAATTCCAACAAAAACCTAACAGCCAGCCATGGTTCTCCCCAGAATGTGCTGCTGCTATCGCGCACAGAAATCACTTTTTCCATAACTACCAACGTAATAGATGCACTGAGACTAAAGCTGCTTTCAGGACTGCCAGCAACCACTGTAAAAGAGTAATAATAAATGCAAGAGAGCCTTATGCCCAGTCTGTTAAATCCAAGGTAGCTGATCAGCGGCTTGGTTCCCACCAGTGTTGGCAAATAACAAATAGGATCCTGAACAGAAGTGTGCGTTTTATCCCAACCATTATCAATGGACCAGAGGTTATCTCGTCAGCGTCAGACAAGGCCAAACTATTTGCAAAGAACTTTGCAGCTTACTCTACCCTATGCGACGAAGGCCATCAACTCCCCATATTTCCTCCTATAACACAGAACAAGCTAGGTAATACACAAATATCCGTGCATGAGGTCGCCAAGCTAATAAAAAACCTAGATTCCAGTAAAGCAACTGGCCCTGATGGCATCCCAATTATAGTGTTAAAAAAGCTTCAACCAGAACTTGCTCCCATACTTACGAAACTATTTAAGCGCTGCCTTAAGGAGAAGTGCTTTCCGACCCCCTGGAAGACCTCATCAGTTTGCCCTGTATTTAAGAATTCAGGTGATAAGTCATCTCCCTCTCAATACAGACCCTTCTCTGTGTTATGAGTAAGTTACTGGAATCAATATTAAATAGATAAATAGTCAACCACCTCAGCAGAAACAACCTTCTTAGTGACACACAATATGGTTTCCGCTCTGCAAGATCTACCGCAGATGTGCTGACGGTTATATCCCACAGGATAAGTGAATCTCTTGACAAAGGCTTCCTTTCTAGGGCAATTGCTCTTGACATATCAAAGGCCTTTGACAAAGTATGGCATAAGGGTCTACTTCACAAGATTTCCAGCTACGGTATAACTGGAAATGTTTTCTCAATCATTAAATCATTTCTCTCCGATAGGCTCATAAGAGTAGTGGTAGATGGACAAAAATCGGAGGCCTGCAATATAAATGCTGGAGTCCCTCAGGGGTCAATCCTCGGCCCAACTCTCTTCCTGCTCTACATCAATGACCTCCCTAAACACATACTTAAATCATTCGTTGATATCTATGCTGATGACACGACCATCTACGGCAACACATCAAAGGCTGTAAATGACGAAGTTCTCTCGGATTCTCTCTCCTCTGATCTCGAGCGCGTGGTTCAGTGGGGGAAGATGTGGCAAGTTACCTTTACTGCATCTAAAACCAAACTCCTATCCTTACATCATCAACGCTCTGATCCCCAGCTGGCATCAATTGTGATGGATGGCTCTCGTCTGGGTGAGGCCCCGTGTTTTGACAAGCTTCTGGGTTTGACCTTTACTCCTGATCTGAAATGGAACACGTACATCAAGTCTGTTGCCAAGGTCGCAGGAAAGATGGTGGGATCCTTCTACCGCTCCAGAAGATATCTCACTACTGATGCAATTCTCTATCTATATAAAAGCCAAGTACGGCCAAGGATGGAATACTGTTGCCATATCTGGGCAGGAGCTGCCAAAAACAGCCTATCATGCCTTAACAGAGTACAAAATAGATTTCGTGGTTTAGTGGGGGATGCCCTTTTCTCTACCCTGCAACCCCTCTCCCACAGAAGAGACGTTGCGAGCGTATCCTTGTTTTATCGTTATTTTCATGGCAGGTGCTCGTCTGATTTCCAATCCCTGGTCCCCCCTCGCCAAACTTTCACGAAAAACACCCGTCTAGCTGAATCCACTGTGAAAAATTTCCCCCACTCTATATCTGTGCCTAAATCAAAACGCGGATTTCATGAGCAAAGCTTCTTTCTTAGAACTGCACGCCTGTGGAACTCTGTTCCGTCTGCATGCTTCCCTCCGGACTACAACTTAGATGTGTTCAAGTCAAACGTTAACAAATTCCTAATGAACCGCCCCCCTAATTAAACACTTCATAAAATCTCCTCACTAACGTGATGTACTTGCAATAACCCTTATCCCTGAGTGGCTTCCGGGCCTTGATAAGTGGTGATCACTGTGTAAAAAAAAAAAAAAAAAGAAGCTATTGTTGCAAGAGAGCTGGCTAGGTACAGCATAGACATTGCGGCATTGTCTGAAACACGGTTGAGAGGTGAGGATACAATTGGTGGAGTGGGCTCGGGATACACCGTTTTTGGAAAGGAAAACCATCGGGGCTGAGACCAGAAGGTGGAATTGGCTTTGCAGTGCTTTCTGACTGGGGGTAGAAGATTAAACAGCCAAACTGTGTGAGTAACAGAATTATGATGATGCGCTTCCCTCTTGCACACAGTAGATATATGACAATTTTATCTGTGTATGCCCCTTCCATGAGTCATGATGAAGGCACCATCACAGCGTTTTACCGTGATCTCAGTCGTACCATTTCTTCTATTCCTTTAACTGATAAGATCTTACTCATGGGTGATTTAAATGCAAGGGTTGACAAGGATCATCACACCGTGGACTCACTCGGCCGGTTTGGTGTAGGTAAAGTCAACAGTAATTGTCTGCATCTTCTCCGTGTATACACTCAGTTTGACCTTGCTATCTGTAACACTTTCTTATGACACAAGGAGGTCCATAGGTTTACTTGGAGCTATCCTCGTTCAAAACAAGGTCACTTCATTGATTACATTATTTCCAGGAAGGTAGATTTGCAGGGCGTCTGTAGTGTCTGTGTTATGAGTGGAGCTGAAGGCGGCACATATCACTTTTGGGTACGTGGGAAGTTGAAAATCTGTATAAGGAGGAAATATAGGTCGGATGGTGTTAACATTCCTAGCCGGGTTGATGTGTCCAAACTGGATGATCAAAGTGTACGGGAAAAGCTTCGATCTGCAGTTACTTCTACTGATTTGGAGGGGCCATGGGCGTATTTTAAAATACCGTCTATGAAATGAGTGTAGATGTTCTTGGTCTCCGCAAATCTAATCATCAGCATTGGTTTGATGATAATGATTCTGAAATTACTCAATTCTTAAGTGCTAAAAATGATCTGCATCATAAAATGTTGTCTGCCTCTCATGGAGGTCGAGAGTCCTTCCAACAGTCACTTAAAGCAAGCAAGGGTCTTCTCCAAAAGCGACTCCGCCAAATGAAGAATCAGTGGTGGGCTAAACTCACCAACCAAATCCAGATTGCTTTTGATCGTAAAGACTTCACACGCATGTATCATTTGCTTAAAAATGCTTTTGACCCTCAAACACTATCTACATCTCCCCTACTTTCAAGTGATGGAATTGCCATTATAAAGGACCCTAACAAGATTCTCCTTCGTTGGATGAGCATTATTCTGATCTCTTTGACAATCCCTCTAATGTTGATGAGGACGTCATCAATGAGTTTTATAACAACAGGAGCTTATCCATAAAATCTCTGAGTTTCCATCTGATAATGAAATCAGAGATGCAAACAAGGAAGTGAACGTTGGGAGGGCTCCAGGGCTTGATGGAAGTCCTCTTAAATGGTGTGTTAAGCTTGTTCATGAAATTCTTCATCTTATCACTGATATCTGGAAGGGTGTTCCCGTTCATCAGGATTGGGTTGATGCAATTCTTATATCACTGTATAAGGGAAAAGGGTTCAGGACCGTCTGTGGAAATTATCGTGGGGTAAGTTTATTGGAAGCAGTTGGCAAAGTATTTCCAGAGTTCTACTCAATAGATTGTTAAAGTATATGTGTTCATCCGTGATTCCAGAAAGTCTAAGTGGCTTTAGTCCTGGCAGAGGAACCACGGACATGATCTTCTCTGCTCGGCAGTTGTAGGAGAAATATACTGAGCACCGTATTCCGCTTTATCGGGTTTTTGTTGATTTGACTAAGGCTTTCGATACGGATAATTATGGGAAGTTGGGATGCCCACCTCAATGTCTACGATTACTCAGGAAACTCCAAATAAATATGAAGCCTCCCCTGAACTTCAATGTATGCCTATTAGAACCCATCTCAGTTGACAATTGTGCGAAGCAGGGTGATATCCCAGCATCTACACATTTTTCGATTTACAATGCAACTATGATTTCCTATGCCTTTAGGGAATGTGTTCTGGGTTTTTTTTTACGTTTCAGAACCACAGGTAAGGTATTTAATCTTCGTCGTCTTCATGGTTCTACAAGGACTTTTCAGCAACTGGTTCGTGAATTGCTTTATGCCGATGACACCGATCTCATAGCCCATAGTGAGAGAGATATGCAGGGTATCATGGATCTGTTTCCAGGGGCCCGTGCATCTTTTGAGATTACTATTAGTCTTAAGAAGACTAAGGGCATGTTCACACCTCCACCCGGGGGATTGTATGTGGAACCAAATAATTTTGTCAGCAACCAGAGACTAGCTGTGGTTGACACATTTGTGTATTTGGATAGTACACTTGCAAGGGACGAAACCCTGGATGCTGAGGTCAATTATAGGATACAGCGTGCCACTAAGGATTTTGGTGGCTTAGAGTCGCGAGTGTGGTCTGACAGGGGTATAACTCTTCATACAAAGATCAGTGCCTATCAATCTTGTATTTTACCATCCTTGCTTAACGATTCTCAGGCTTGGACAACTTATGTTAGACACATAAAACTCGGGGAAGGAGTGCCTCATAAAAACCCGAGACATATTCTGGGCACGTAGTGGAGCTCTTTTATACCTGGTATGGATGTTCTCATGCGAGCTGACATACCTTGTATCGAGAAGTTGATTATATGCAAACAGATGAGGTTGGATGGACATCTGACAAAGATGGACGACAAGAGATTGATAAAGTGCCTGTTCTATCGTGAAATTACACAAGGAAAGCATGCACAAAATACACCGGGGAAACGCTTTAGGGACACATTAAAGATAACCTTAAATTTCTTGGTGATGACGTGTTCAGTTGGGACAGTGTTTCCAATGATCGTAAAAAGTGGTGCTCCTTGGTCTAGCATGGCTGTGATAGATTTGAGAATGAAAAAATATAAGCATGCAAAAATGAAGCTTGATATCCGGAGGAAAAATCGGACAGATCTATCAGGTCTTTCGGAGGCTTTCGTGCAGAACCACATCTGTGATTTATGCGGTAAAATGACTTTATCCGGAGCTGGCCTAGATAGCCACAATCGACCACATGGAAGTCAATCTTTCTTTGATGGGAAAAACACTGCGGGACACAGATGTTCTGTTTCTCTGTGGTCGGTAAATCGAGTGCGGGCCTGGAGCGTCGTATGAATGCTCACAGTAGAGCAGCATCAGTTGGCATCCATCAATATCAGCCTAAGTGTGACGTTTGCAACAACATCTTTAATAGCAGGGCTGGTCTGAATATCCACCTTCGTTCCCACAGTAGATATAAATTGATGCATGTTGATCACATCTCCACATGTATATATGTATGTCTGTAAAATGTATGTATATATATATATATATATATATATATATATATACATTTAAAAAAATAACAATATTTAAAAAGTACATGAAAAATGAATGAATAATCAACAAAAAAGCAAGGGAAAAATGGTCTTCTTCTGTCAAGAAGTAGCAATCACCATATCTGTATGTATGCATCTATGTATGCATCTATGTATGTAGGTGTGTATGTACTCAGTTGTATGTATATAAGTACAGAACTGTCTTCAAAGATTATGCCAATGCATGTGTTTATTACCCCAGCGTTTTTCGCGTGCAAGGAAAATGTTTATATAATATTAACTGATGAATTATTTATTTACCACCATAATGTGTTGGACGTTGATGATAACGTCATGTTATTTTCGTTTTATTCTCGAGGTGTAACAAATATTCAAAGAGGAATTAGAAAACAAACAACGATTAAAATAGGTATGTACAATAACATGGTTGAGACGGGTGTATACCCTGAACCGAAGGGAGAATGATTGGGGTTGTCTAGGCTCGCGTTGATTCTTAAATTATTGTGTGATTTTACGTCAGCATTCATTATTATTACTTAAATAATGTTATAATATTTTACTAGTAATAATCATATTACTAGTTTGCATTTAATTTAGATGTAATTAAAATTACGTATATAATAACTCATTATACACATGTGATTACGCATTTAAATTTGTCCTCTGTTTTTTTTACCAGTATGATTTAAAAGTAATAACTCGCTGTTACAAATATACTTTAGATAAGAAATAATTTTGGGGGAATATAATGGTACTTGTATTAGTTTATATTTTGTATTAACTTTTATTAATTGTTGGTTGTTTGTCTGATATATAAGTAATAGAAAAATTATGCAATAATATTAGGTATTCAATTTAGAGAGTTTGTTATTTTAATCTTAATGTAGTATTACGTATTTGTTTATTGAATATAACAGGACCGTAACCTTATTTGTAAGCCTTTTTCATGCTCATCAGATGTTGGGATTGTGTGTCGGCTGATATCTCAGCGTACGCGCATAAATAAGCATTTGTAGTATTTGGTGATTTTTGATACTCATTGGTGTTAGTTGAGTTTTCTGTGTAGGAGTAAGACGCAGACATTGCAATTAAGACCCGATCTGTTATTTTTGTAGTAAAGTATTTTATTTAAGCGATTCCTTTATTCTGAGATTGCCTACGTCTCATCTGTAACTAGTATTCTTCTCGTGTTTCTGTAGTTATATTTGGATGGCTGATAAGTACGGAAATAATGAAACCGCTTTTTCTTTACAAATGACCCACAACAACAACAGCCTGAGGCTACTCGCGGATAAGTTTTAATGATGGAAGGAGTTGAACCAAAATACAACGGCAATGTCCAGGACTAGCAAACGATGCATATTAAATGGATAGATTCCGACCCATACACTTTGAGTCTTCTATTGTTGGAAAATTCTCGCGTGGTATTTGATGAATAAAAAAATACACATACGATAGTTATGAGCTTATTAAAACAAATACACATTTTACTCCTTTGATGACAGCAGGCAATGATCTGACATTAAATTTGATTGTACGCAATAGAAATCCATTCATTACCGCCACTTTAACTAATTAGATCAAATTTTATATGATTTATCTTATACTGTAACACATTTTCCCGTTATATATTTTACAACCAAACGTGTACAATAAAAAAAATATGTTGTTGCGGCAGTCCTCATCATCAGGACGGGCTCCTTTCCCGGACCAATGTGACAATTTCTCGCCAGAGTTTCCTGTCTTCCATCAGCTGCCTCAGATCTTCAGGTTCACAGTTAACATCCTGTGCTATTTGCTGGATGTACGTGGATCTAGGTCGTACTTTGCTTGCGGCAGTAACTAGTTATAAACAAGTTAATACACCGTTGAAAAATTACTTATAAAATCATAAAAGCATATATTTAAAAGCATTTGCAATTTACAAAAAAAACAAAAAACAAAACAACATGTATGAACAGTTTTGTTAAACTCATAGAGTTTACTGCTTAGATCTCCGTAGCATGTTATCCACGAGAACCATATGCACACTCAGAATATTCTATGTTCGATAAAACTATTTAAAGGGATATATGAGAAAAATGCAAAAGGTAAACATATAAACAAAATAGGAGATCTGCAACATCGAGAGCTTGACCGGTTTCGCTTTTGGATAATTTATTTTTAGGTTTAATTTGTTTTTTCTCTTGCCTTATTTTTTACAGCCCATTCTACGCAGTACTTCATTATTATTTAATGTCATATCCTGTACTTTATGAGAATATATATTAGCATTTTTAGAAGATTCTAATTGTAATCACTCATCCGGAGTAGACGACGGGCGTTTCAGCTAATCACGAATAAATAACAGTGGCTGAATTTGTGGTATATGTGCGGTCGTATGTTTGTATCGCACCCTAACCGTCGCTGTCACCTTACTGGCCAATCCATCCCCCAACCCATCCCAACCCATTCAGTACTGAAGCCATTAAATTACATGAACAGCGAGATTGCCACACTGACAATTAAATATAAGAATGGAGAACGTGACTTTGGACGTTACTCAATATCGAAATTAACTAGACAGATTTCCGCTTTTTATCTTAAAAGCCGTTTCGTAGCATGAAAAAAACTAGAAACGTAACTTGGCGTTGCCCGGCTTATATTCTTTATGAATAGATATATTATCAATTTCTTTACGTTTGTAATATTTTGTATTGGCAATGTTCCGATTTAGACGATCTTAAACTAGTCCTTACATAGCTTGTAACGACAAGCCAAAAATTTAGATTTCGTATTATAATGAAAAAAATAATTGTGTATCAAGTATAATATCATTTTAATTTAAGCAATTAATAGAGTAAGACATTTGATATCGTCTCAAGATGTCTTACCAGTATGTTGAAAATTGGTAATGATCTAGTGCTTAAAGACACTGAGTGATCACGTGTTCGTTCCACAAAAACCCCTTTTAATTAAGGTGTTGCCAACGTTATCCTGATCACTACCGTAATTAATTGCTGTTTCTTTAAAACATAATTCTGATGTGAAAGATATCAGGTAAACCATTGATAATGATAGATTCGAATTCGTACGATATCGTAATGACTACTGTGTTAAAGCACTGCATTTACTTGCTTTTTTGTTTGATATATTTCTTAATCTACCTGATGTAATGCGTACACGATTTAAAAACAAAATTAAAGCCTTTCTGAGACAGTTTCTATTGATAACTACAAACTATAGTTTTGTAGTGAGTGTGTTTAGATGCAATTCGAGTAACTTTTATTTTCCTATAAATTTCTAATTATATACATGCTTTTATTTTATAATGAAATCATGTTTTTATTGATTTTTTTTACTGGCAAACTTGCTTTAGTGTATGTTACCATTTTCCAGCGGTGGAACTAGCATTCTCTAACAATTAATTTTTTTCCTATTGAAACGTCCGTTTAATATGCTTCATTTCATTCTTCGCTATAACAATTTATATTATTTGTATGCGGTGTTCCTTGCCATACAAATTAACCTAATGCCGTCCAAACGGTCTTATGAAGGACAGCGACAACGCAGCGATTTTTAATCTGTCATTTTGTTTTCACATTCATACTGTTAATTATTTCCGATATGTCCAGAAATATATAATTGCAACATTTTTTATTAAACGTGTATTAATCTATGATAGTACATTTTCATTAACTCGGAAATTGTGCATCTGTATATCGATAGATTAAGAAGAAATAGTGACTTTGCTTTTAAATTTTTCTTTTGGGGGGGATAATTAATGCATACGTAAAGAGACTAGTAACTTAACTACTTACTAAATTATCTTAACTTAGATTAAAGTGTAGTACTAATTGTCTTTGTTGTGCCCCATGCTCACATGTAATCTTATACTGTATAAGTTGTACATAGGGCGTTGGGTATACAGAAATTGACATTTATTGTACCACAAATGTGTCTGTAGGAAAAAGATATTACTCAAGTATTGCTTACTATATTAACGTTTATTTTCTAAATAATATTAACGGAAAAAATTGAAATACTGAACCAAATATTGGATGCAATGATAAACAATTTGATTAATGTTTCTGTGGTTATTTCGCAAAATATAGACTTATCAGGGTAGGTAGTTTGGTCTTCAAGTTTTTATCTTTATTTTGGGGTTAAGTGAAGAAAATTGCTCGGAGTAGAAAAGAACAGTAAAGCTCTCTATTGCTCGGTAGACCGACGTGTGTTTATTTCTAGTTATCGAGAGGACATTTTAAGAAGAAGATGGGCTCACACTAATAAAAAAATATGAATTAGAAATTTGAACAAGCTTTGAATGTCATATGCAATGAAAACTCATTTTTATTTATTTTTAATGCCGATATTTCGATGAATGTAGGCTCATAAGACTAAATAGTTCGGTCGGAGATTTTTTTTAACGGATAAGTATGATGCTATTTTCCCAATTTTAAAGTCTCAGGTTTTCCAATCACTCTTTCACTTCTGCTTGTTACTCGCGTGAAAAGTCACGAGAATTTAAAGTCTCAGACTAAGAATAGGAAGGCAACATGTTCCCCAAAATGAAGAGTTAGTCCCATTGCATTGTAATTTGTGTCGTCCTAACATCTCCCATTTTAATTTTGTCGCCTGTACAACTTAAAGTGGGGGTCCACCTGAAAATATTGTGTTGGACAACGGATGCGAGCTTACTTCCAGATGCTTGGTTCCTGCACTTCATCTTCGGTGCTCTGGGAAACTTCTTGTGTTGTTGTGGCAAGTTGAATGTGTCCAACAAGATGGTTAGGAGAATAGCAGGATGTTACTGTATTATTCTGTCAGATGTGATTGTAGGAGTTGGTTTGAGTGTTGAACCAAATTACCTCGTAAGTTGCATTACTTAAGTAAGCTACAGTTTGTCATACAAGGTAGCCTTGCGTCCACGATACGTTGTTGTTCCGGTAATCATTTATTAGGACTCGTTGAACTGAATAATATGGTAAGAATGTTTTTTGAACAGACCCGCAAGAGCAAATGACAGCCGTTCCATTGTTACGTCCCTCCTCATGGAATTATGTGGTTTTGATTTTAGGGCGTCGATATGTAAACATATTATTCTTATTCCTCAATCATTCGGCTTGTGACCTACCATTCAGTGTGTTAGCGTTTGGTGATTCCCTATAGCTTGACAATATTTCTGATACTCTTTCTCCCGGGTTTTTAAATGGTATCTTTATAAGGTATATACAAGACGTTCTTGAATATTCGTCTGTAGATAGAATAATAGCGTTCGAATGTGGTTGATACTAGTTTGTTGAGAAAACGTGGAAACTGGACAAAGCGGGAGAGGGCAGAGCGGTAGCTCTAGATATATCTAAGGCTTTTGACAGGGTATGGCATGAGGGTCTCCTCAGGAAGATTAGATCTTACGGTATCACTGGTAGAATACTTAACATAATTAAATCCTTCTTAGATAAGAGAAAAATCCAGGTTGTCCTCGACGGTCGTACGTCTAAACAATATAATATAAATGCCGGAGTGCCCCAGGGATCTATCCTTGGTCCTCTGCTATTCCTGATATTCATAAATGACCTCCCCGATAAAATTGCCTCTGAGATGGGTATATATGCTGATGACACCACACTCTATAGCAGGCACGACAGGAAAACAAATGAACATATATCTAAAGTAATGGCAGAAACACTAGAGGATGACCTCAAATCAGTAGTGGAATGGGGACAAAAATGGATGGTAACGTTCAATGCCACCAGGACAAAACTGGTTTCATTCAATAATTACAGGAAACCTTCTCTACCACCTATAGCAATGGCCAACAACTCTTTAGCTGAGAGTACGTCTTTCAAGCTCCTTGGCCTAACGTTCACAGGAAACATGAGCTGGAACAATTACATCGAGGGCATTGCCAGGGCCGCTGCGAGGAAGGTGGGCTCTCTCTACCGTGCTAGAAAACTTCTAACACCCGAAAGTATCCTGTACCTCTATAAGGCCACTATTCGCCCATGTATGGAGTATTGCTGTCATATTTGGGCCGGTGCATCGGCTACTAGTCTCTCTCTCCTTGACAGGGTTCAAAAGAGAGTCGCAAATCTGATAGGCCCTAAACTGGCATCAAAACTTCAGCCTCTGTCCCATCGTCGAAACGTTGCATCCCTCTGCCTGTTCTACAAGTATTATAATGGTGAATGCTCTGAAGAACTGCAAGCACTTGTGCCCCCACGACGTGAACACCCTCGACAGACCCGACAAGCTGCAAAATCCCACCCCCACACTGTAGAGATCCCTAGATGTAAAAGATCGTTCTACTCCAGTAGTTTCTTCCCCAGAACTGCTAGACTTTGGAATTCCATTCCAGGTCACTGCTTCCCCAACTGTACTGACATGCATAAGTTCAAGTGCAACGTGAACCAACATCTCGCTGCCCTAATCCCTACATAGTGCCCCAGTAGATGTTTCCCCTGATAGTAGCCCCCTACACCAAAGTGGCAATGTGCCTTGTTTGGGGTAAAAATATAATTAAAAAAAAAAAAAAAAAAAAAAAAAATACCAAAGTCTCAGGAATGCCGAATCAGCTGAAAATTATCTAAAGTTTGAAAATTGTTTTTTTTTCAGAATTGATATGTCTCATTTTAAATATCTCGGGCCATTTGCTGTAGGAATCTATAACAAAGAGGCAGAATTGCCCATCAGTAGGCCCTATAAACCTCTGTGTAGGCATGGCCAGGGGAAATATTGAAAAGGATATGAAGAAAGTATAGATTTTCGAGGGCATTGGGACACTAGCTAACATTTAGTGCAAGTGCGTGCAAGGTCCTCAAGAGGCTTATCCATTTTTGGCCAATAAACGTAACCACGTGGTAAAGCCTTCATGCGACTGAGGCCTTGGTTTCTTAAATGGTATTATTTTAGTATTCTGTTTTGAAATAATGAAGGAATGGTGTGCCGATATACAAGAAGTACACAATCAGACTCTAAAAGGAACACTTCTGCTGGATGTATGGTAGAAACTGTTCGTTTAGGGGTACTGCTGACCAGTTCGTACGGTGGAGATGGATACTTCTTCAGTAGATGTGGATTCTTTAATCATGTCAGAACTGACCGATAATTCCCTTTTTATAGGTTTGAGTCTTGAAAAGATTTATTGATCCAGGATTATTGCTGCCAAACCGGAGTTTTCAGGTAGCCTCTGGTGCATACTACTTAAGCTGACAGGGCATCTGCATGTCAACTCGAATTTGTTGAAAAGTACTTTATTGTGAAATCGTCGTCCAATAATAACCATCGCTGTAGTCGATTGGGCGTATACACCTTTCATGGATCCAAAAATGATCACCAAGGATTTATGGTTAGGAACCAAAGTAAAGTGACGCCCATAGATTATTTAATCGAATTTCTTTACAGCATATGTTATTGCGAAAGCTTTTTTCTCGATTTGACCCTATTCGTTCTGCAGGTGTCAATAACCTAAATGCATAAACGATAGCTTTCTGACTGCCATCAGGGAGAACATGATAGATCACCGTTCCAACGCCACATTAAGAAACGTCGGAAACCGTGACAATGTCCAAAGATGGATTAAAATGAGTCAGGAGATGATCTAAAGAGTGAATGCTCGATTTTGGCAAAAGCAGATTTGCACTATGGTGTCCAGTTCCATGCAATCTCTTCTTCATGAGGTTTTTCATATGGGTTCAGATGCGGTGTAACTCTGGGGGAAAAATGAGATGTAATGTCGTACCGACCCAAGAAAAGGACCTAGCGTTTTGATGTCTGTCGGAACTGCCATGTTTTTAATCGATTATATATTCTCTATGCCGGGTCGTCGACCTGCTCTGTCAAAGATGAATCCCATATAGTTTATTGACGTACTGTAGAATTGATATTTTTACCTCGAACACGAAAAACTTACTGTTGGATCCTATCACGTACGGCGATAAGACGTTGATCAAGCGTACTGTATCATTCTTACACTGATTTTTTTTCTGATATAATTATCTAAAGTAAATTTAGTTTACATATTCCTTCCTTATGTGTAATTAATCTTTTTATTTAACCTGAGAGATTGTATTTATTAATTCCAAATTCGAAATGTCTAGTAACTAATGAGAATATTGCAGAACGATGATTTGGTATCGTTCTTCTATTGTGTCGTTGATGATTTCAATCAGAAATGTCTGCTTTGAATCTCATTGCTAATTACACACCTTCGCAGAGAAAGGCATGGTATTAAAACATCGTAACTGTGTACATTTAATCATTAATATTATCCGTCTCAAGATCGATTTTTTTCAAATAAATACCTTGTTCTTTGCACAATTGTTTACTTACTAACCTCTTTTCTAAAATAAATGTAAACCATCTTACGTGTTAATTTTATTTGTAAGTTTATTTTTATTGATATATTTTTTTAAATGTAAGCAACATTCTTAAGAGTTGTAAACTTGCTTAAAAGTATATTCATAGTTTAAAATTTATTGTTGGTACTTTTCAATACGTTATCTCCTTCTGTAATGTAGTACATCTTTTTCTTAAATTTTAACACACTAAGCACGGTATAAACACTATCGCAACCCACAAAATAAGGAAATAAAAAAAACTCACTCACATTCTTATTTTAACAAAAGACCATTGTATATGGTATTTTCAACAACGCATTTTTTTCTAAATATTTAACCAGAATATTTTTCGTTTTTCGGTCGTATGTTACTTTTCCTATCGGCTATAAAGCGACCCACGCGTCTCGAACATGCCTTAAATCCCACTTTTCCGAAAACGCGTGCCCCGAATTTTCCCGCTCACTGGGTTCTGGAACACATTCTTTCTCGTTCTCTCCTTCAAGGAACACGTCATTTCTGATCCTATCGTGTCTCAAACTCGTCTTGAATCATTCACATTTCGCATACATTCTTCTTTGACTAAAGTTGCGCACCCTATCTTTGCCATGACGTCACATCGCATTGGTTATATCCATATGACTTCTGCTAACTGATCGTCAGCAAGAGGGTTACACTTTTACGGCACATCACTGGTCATACATTACAATGCTCACCTTCATTATTTTATACTATATATTGTTCGCAAGACGCCGTGCCGAAAAGGGGGTTGATTAGCTTATTCATTTCTGAGTCATATCCGCAGTGAAACACCACAAAGCATACAATTGGGAATTACTTAAAATTCTTACCTATGATAGATATCAGATGGGATCCCACAACACAAGTGGATTAAATACAAAGTGAAGTTCGAAAAGCAGTAAATCTTAGCAGATTCATTCTTTACATTGTCGAGATCGACAGAAAGAATTTCAAGTTCGACAAAACAAATACGAACAAAACAAAACAAATGCGAACAGAAGTTATATAAGCTGAAATGCTGAAAAAAAATGAGAATAGCCGTGTGACTAATAAGAATAATACTCATATTAAATTCCCATGTGAAAATAAAGAAAAACAAAATATCAAGGAATATAATCACGCGGCTATGAGAAAAGAATAATTTTCCCATTGTTTGGACTCTCGAGTATATATTCGACACAGTTAATCAATCGAGAACCACATCACTCTACCTAAAAACATAAGCTATTTACTGATATATAATTCAGAGTCAAAGTAATGATAAGCAATAGTTTCCTATCGCCCTAATAATCATGTAAGCGATGCAGAATATATAGATACACACACAGACACACACACCATATATATATATATATATGTGTGTATATATATATATATATATATATATATATATATATATATATATATATATATAGTTAGCGTATAATGCAGTTGAACACGTAAATATATTTTGACAAAGAGATAAAATGGGTATACATCGGTACCAAAATTTACTCATTCGATTTTGTCTACATTTACTTTTTAAGAGCTGATTTCACTGTTTACCATATGACAAGCACCCTAACAACATCTGCGCATCTAGGATTATCCGATAGCTTTGGGTAATAAGCTCCTACAGAAAGCCGATGATATCTTAATAAAGCGGTTACATTTAGAGGGATTTCTCCTGCGTTAATCATGAACAATTTACCCTTAAGTAATGAAGTTCCTCATAAGCAACTGAATATTTATCAGTGAGCATGTACCACATGGTCATCACGTTGTGTTGAATCTGTATTAGTTAATGTGTGCGTGTGTAAATCTGCGGATTAGTAGTGATTAAGCACAAGTTTTGCAGATTAAGATGCTATTTATTTTAAATTGCAATCTTAAAATTTTAGTTATACCTTCTGTTAATGGTTATCTCTGAGCTTGATTCTTCTCAGTGATGTTTTCGCTATTAGAAATAACCATTGTCTCGTACACGACACAAAATGTAATCAGGTGATAAGGTTCAAAATTGCGAGCTTACTTAATTTAGATAGTAACATCGAACATCATATGATTATCTTTTCATATGTGCGTTAAAGACCACTGTTAGCTATACCATCTGTATATTATCCAAAAGAAACACGCACTAAATAGTTGATTAGAACACGAATACAAAATATACTAGGGAATCCAACATCCATAACTTTTTGCTAAATAACTTTATAATCGACACAAACATGCGAAATATTATGGACTAAGAGTAAGACAACAGTAAATAAAACTTCGACCATTAACATAGAATATTTTAAAATACGCAAGAACCAATGATTTATCAGATTAACACTGATTTTAAACAAACAAAATTAGCAATGTCAATGGCTACATTTGAATGAGCAGAGGGTTGTTAGAAGTTGGGTAGACAGTAGGCAAATAAGCTAGAAAATACTAATGGAATTCTAAAAAAAATATGAAAATTGGAGAACTTACAATAAGATACAAACTATTTTGTGTGACGAAAGTAACTCTGAGATAAGTTAACAACGTCTATTTCTTTAACTTTGAAAGGAGCAATTAGAAGTTTTATTTAGATACACATGGATAACATATATTCAAAAATTGTAAAGAAAATGTTATTTTTTCATCATTTTTTAGGCAATCATTGAGTGGTTCTTGTTCACCGTAGGAATAGATAACTCTTTCATCCTGACTCTATGGTCCCAACTGTCGAGTTTGGAAGTGGAAATGCCATGGTTTGGGCCCGCATAATTTCTTCAGATACTGGCCTATTATAAATATGTGAGGGAAGAATGAATTCCACAATTAAATCGAACATGCTGGACAATGTATACCAAAACTTTTTGACTAGAATATTTTTAACATTTAAAAATTTCAATGTTCCATGCCAAACGTTTAAAGTGTCAAAGGGTTGGTTTGAGTAAAAAAGATTACAGTGATGAAGTTCCCTCCTCAATTCCCACACCTTAATCCCATTGAGATCTGTGATCTTATCCATAGAAAAAAGAGTGAGAATGCACAAATACACAACATTAGACGGCAATCTTCAGGAAGAGTGGCAGCAAAATAGATGCAACAACCTGCTACAATTTTATTTTTACTATTTTCACCCCAAACAAGGCATATTGAGACTTTGATGTAGGGGCTACTCTCAGGGATAAGTTGCAGGAAAAGTATGGAACGAGACTAGCAGCAATATGTCTATTCACATTACACTTGAAGTTTTACAGATCAGTACTAGCGGAGAATCCGGAACCCGGAAGGCAATTCCAAAGTCTAGCAAATCTGGAGAAGAGACTATTAGAATAAAAGGCCTTCCTACATCTAGGGATCTCTACTATGTCCGTGGTGGGATTTTGCATCTTTTCTGTTTTGTCGGAGTATTTACGTCGAGGGGCTACAAGGTATTGTAGTTCGTTTGAGTATCCACCATTCAAGTCCTTGTAAAACAGGCAAAGGAATGAAACATTTCATCTTTGAGACAGAGGTTGAAGCCTAACTGACAGTTCAGGACCTATCAGGTTGGCGATTCTCCTCATCCCTGTCCAGGAATGAGAGACTAGTAGCAGATGCACCAGCTTAAATGTGACTACAATAATCCATACAAGAGCGAATGGTAGTGTTGTGCAGATACTTTCAGATATAAGCATTTTTTTTTTAGCACGGAAGAGATATCCCACCTTTCTCGCCGCTGCCGCGGCAAAGTTCTCGAATCATCTGTTCCAACTCCTGTTCCCTATAAATGTAAAGTCGAGGAGTTTGAACAAAGTACTTTCAGGTAATGTAGCATTAACTATAGCTATTAGTCGTTGAGACGGTTTCTTGTAATTATTGAAAAAAAAAACAAGCTTGGATATGGCATCATTGGACGTTACCGCTCTTTTTTTTACCCTATTCCACAACAGATTGGAGTTGTTCCTCTAGGGGTTCTCTCATTGGTTGTGATGTGTGTTCATTTGTTTTCACCTCGTACTTGCTATCGAACGTAGTGTTGTCAGCACATACATTAATCTCAGAGACGGTTTTATTAAGGAGGTAATTTATGAACATCAGGAAAAAAAGTTTATTAATTCAATGTTTATATTAATTTCTTTATGAATTATTTTACTTGTTTATTAATTTATATTTTTATTCTCGATGTTGTCCTCGCATGCACATCCGTACCACTACATCCAGCCGAGCACCTGATCACGAATTGCATCTGCGATGGAAATCCCGACTGTTTTGGTCTCAATACAAATAACATACACCAGCTAATATGCATAGTAATTAACAATACACATTTGAAGTTTAAACAACAAGCATGCAAACAAATAAAAGGTTGCCTAATCGTTCAGTATCTCTAGCCTGCTAGACATTAATTATATGAACAGGCTGGAACAACGTGCCTTATCAATTGCCACTCCAGCATTCTTTTCACGATATATGTGGATTATATACTTATCCTCATATCGAGAATACGTCAATAAGCTCCTCATATTCTTCAAAACGCTGACCCGGGTATAAAGTCATGAAATAACCCAACATAGCTGGCTTCCTTTCACTTTTAGACTTCATATTTATTATTACCGAAAAAGGACACACACCACACCCATTAGGCGTTTTCACCAAATACTCAAGCAAAAATTTGCAGACACAAATTTCAAGAATACGACAATACACAATCTCCAACGCCTGCTGTATAGAACAACCGCACGTCAATGGTGAAATAACATCAGTCACCCGCAAAGCCATTCACAAGGAAAAATAACAGTTACCCTCTATACACTGACGCAGCACATTTCAAGAAGTAGAAACTAACTGACAAATATCTCTGCACCTTAGCAAATTGCCTTATCAATAATATAGAGCTATGTAATCGCACGTATTCAGCATATAAAATAAAATGCTTGGTATTCAGGAAGTTCTATATCGGGCGTACCATAAGACCATTGCATATATACATAAAGGAACACATTACAAACAAAGAGTCCTCATTCTATAAACATAACTCTTACAATAAATACCTTAAAATACGGCCTACAAATAATGCTAATTAAGGAAAGAAACAAAGACAATCTGAGACTCTAGTAATCAGTACAATAAAAATAAACACATACACCTGAAATAAACAACAAGGCGGAACAAAGCAAGACTAAACTCTAGCCTCTTTATATAAATACAGGAACACCAACAACACTCCGAACATGCCCTTACTACTGGAAATAACATACATATAGTTCTATTACGTCTTTTATGACGAATCACTATTAATATATAATAAATAATTAAGAAGGTTTGATAAAATATATATGTGTATACATAAAAAAGAAAGAAAGAAATCATTATAATAAATAAACAAACAAATAAAGTGTAATAAAATAAATAAATCCAATTATTAAAATAAATACGTGCATGTATATGAATTGCCACATATGGGGCTGCGAATTTGTGCATGCATGGATGTGCGCATATATACGTATGTGTCCTCGTATAGGTATGGACGTATACTCTTTAACAAGATACCCAACATAATTGCAGGTAGAATTCTCTCTTTAAGACTCTTCCCATTATTCAAGACGGATATTAACACCACCCTTATACAACAGCCATTACCCCTCCTATGTACGTACGCAAAAATTAATTATTAATCTATTATATAATCTTCTATATGTCTGTATGTCTATCGGTCTGTTTGTTGGCTTGTCTTGCTACCTCAACATTTTCAAACTATCTCCACCGAAACTAAAAGTCACAGAGCTTATGTTTATTTTTTTGATTTCTTACGGACCGTCATTTTATGTGCATCACGGAGAAACGTAATATCGGGTTTTCAGTGTGGCTTACCATAAATTGTATGTTGTTATAGACAATGGAAGAAATAATAGACAAATGCCAGTTACACTATGAACAATAATTTATGTTTCATAATATAGAGATTTCAAGGCACATAAGATTGGAAAGGATCACTAAATGGTGCCCAAGTTGAACTGTGTGAAAATCTACATATTGGGATATAACGTAGATTAGTTGTCTTGTTCAAAAAAGAAAATGCAAACAAAAACATCTTCTTTCTCTGTTTTTCTTCCTTATCTTCATTTTTTACTTTCTTGTACATCCGTGTTCTCATCCAAATACCATTTCTATTTATTTAAAATGTCCTTTCTATACATTCATCGAGGACTGATTCCAATTAAGGAACATTTTCTTCTTAAAAAAACACACAATTACTTTTTCAAATTAGTACGTTATATATTAATCCCCCCCGGCAAATTACGTGTTAATTTAGGGTTAAAATATGAGTAATTTTGTAAGTTTTTAATATTCATTCTGAAAACGCTGTTTAAGAATGTACTCAATTTGCAGTACTTTGTTGTCATTTTTCAGTGGTCATACGTACATACAATACACACATACCGCTACGCTTTATACAATTAAGTAAACTCTTAGACAGAAAATGTAGCTATCTATTATTTGATATACTACTGAAATTATTTAATTTTGTTGTTTTTTTTTATAAATGGTATATTCTGTATCCATATACACATTTTCTAAATTTATCAGACCTGAGGGACTGGTGAATTGTTGGTATAGACCGTTTCATACCATCCAAAAATTCCAGCAAAAACATAACAGCCAGCCATGGTTCTCTCCACAATGTGCTGCTGCCTTTACGCACAGAAATTACGTTTTCGATTGCTTCCAACGCAATAGATATATTGAGATGAAAGCCGCTTTCAGAACTGCAAGCAACCACTGTAAAAATGTAATAAAGAACGCAAGAGAGTTGTATACTCAGTCCGTCAAGACCAAAGTATCTGAGCAGCGGCTTGGTTCAAACCACTTGTGGCAAATAGCAAACAGGATCCTGGACAGAAGCGTGTGCTCAATCCCAATTATCAACAATGGACCTGAAGTAATCTCGTCAGCATCCCCCTAAGCCAAAATCTTTGCCAATAACTGTGCAGCTAATTCTACCCTTTGCGACCAAGGCTCCCAACCCCCAATATTCCTCATGTGTTAGAAAACATGCTATGTGATATCCAAATATCTGTAGGTGATGTTGCCAAGCTTATCAAAAATCTTGATTCCAGTAAAGCAACCGACTCTGACGATATTCCAATTATAGTACTCAAAACACTTAAACTAGATCCAGCGGCCATACTTACAAAACTGTGTAAACGTTGTCTTAAGGAGAATTGCTTCCCATCACCTTGGAAAATCTCATCAGTTTTCCTTGTATTCAAGAACAGTTGATCGCTCATCTCCCTCTCATTACATGTCAATACCTCCCCTGTTACTCATGAGTAAGTTGCTGGATTCTATGTTAAATAGACAAGTAATCAATCATCTCAGCAAAAATAACCTTCTTAGTTGCACACAATATGGTTTCCGTTCTGCTAGATCTACAGCAGATGTGCTTACAGTTATATCTCATATGATTAGCAAATCTTTCGATAGAGGCAAGCTTTCTAGGGGCATATAGATGGCAGTTGATAGGGTATGGCATAAAGGTTTACTTCACAAGATCTCCATCTATATTATAGCTGGAAATGTCTTCTAAATTATTAAAACAGTTCTCTCTGATTAGTTCGAAAGAGTAGTAGTTAATGGGAAAAATCAGAAGTTCACAGTATTAATGCTGGAGTCCCTCAGTGGTCCATCCTGGGCCCAACTCTTTTCCTGGTCTACATTAATGATCTTCCAAATCACATCCTCAAATCATTCCTAGACATTTATGCTGATGACACTACTATCTATGGTGGTACATCTAAGACCGTAAACGACTTACTTCTTTCCGATTATCTCTCCGCTGATCTTGAGCCCGTGGCAAATGGTGAAAGGAATGACTGGTTACTTTTAATTTATCTCAAAACAAGCGTCTGTCTTTACATCACATCATCAACGATCTGATCCCCATCTGGCATCAATTGAAATAGATGGCTCTTGTCTTCAGAGAGACTTTTGACAAGCTTCTGGGCTTGACGATTACTCCTGATCTTAAATGGAACACGCACCTCAAATTTGTTGTCAACGCCGCTGGAAAACGGTGAAATCCTTCTATCGATCCAGTAGATATCTCACTGCTGATGCAATTCTCTATCTATAAGAGGGCCAGATACGTCCAGGGATTGAGTACTGTTGCCACATCTAGACAGGAGCTGCTAGAAAGACTTGCCCTGCCTTGATGGAGTTTAACTTAGATTTACTAACCTGGTAGATGTCCTTTTCTCTTCCCTGCAACCTCTGTCTCACAGAAGAGATGTTACGAGTTTGACTCTGCTTTATCGTTATTTTCATGAGAAGTGTTCGACAGAGCTTCAATGTAGGACTCTCCCTCGACAAACTTTCACAAGAGTAACTTGTCTAGCTGAAAACACTATCAATAATTTCCCCCACACTTTATCTGTGGCTAAACCTAAGCGTAGATTCTATGAACAGGACGTCTTTCTTAGAAGTGCGCGCCTGTGAAACTGCGTTCCGTTTTCCTGATTTCCAGCTGATTAAAATCTGATTGTCTTCAAGTCCAAAGTAAACAAGTTCTTGATGAGCCGTTTAACTTAAGTTAACAAATTTGACCAATTTACATTACTAATGGTCTCTATATTGTCCAATTGACTACTGTGCACTGTTTAACCCTTATCTTCGAGTGGTATCTTTGCCTTGATAAGTGAGGATGCCCATGTAAGAAAATGATGCGGTTAATAAATTTAGTCACTCACACTTAAATGTCAAATTAGTGAATGATAGGCTAATGAGTATGAGGTTACACATGTTGTGTATCATTTATAAAATCAGTTAGAATTCATTGTCCTTTGATTTAATGCTCGCACACATAAAAAATAATTTAGACCCGTAATGTTCTTATGAAAATTGTACATATAAATGCATATATATTAAATGGTACATTGCTAGTTTGCATGCATTTCAGAGGAGATACATGGACAACGACATTCGGTTGTCTTAAATCATTATAAAATAAATCGATTGTTTAAAATTCTATTTAAAATATATATTTAATTCTGAAATACAATTAACTGTAGCCTTCGGGACAATATCAAAGAGTAGTATCTGTTCATCAGGTGCTGCACTTCTATTTCTGTTCTCTTCCGGTGGAGGAGAAATCCTTCACGACTGAGACAATTTTTATTTTTGTACCTTTTCTCCACGTTAAAAAACAACCCTGGTGTCTAACTCTGTCCCGTGGGGAGGCATAGTAAATAGGTACAATTAACTGTAATTAGTTCATTCGTTAACAAGTAAGGTATTTATTTTTATTTATACTGGTTTACGTAGATAAAGGACCCGCATTTCATGGTGTTCTACAGTATGAAACAATTTTGTTACATTAAGCAACTGTGATGTTATACAAGTTTTTTTTTAATAGTTAATCGATCCTGATTATTTAAATATTAGAATGTTTCTATCAAATAATTATTTCAATAGATAGTTAATTGAATAAATATTAAAATGGATTTAAATTTCAAACAATATGGTGAAAGGCGTAACTTATTATCTATAAAATCATTTTTAAACTTTAAATTAGTCCTCGCGCAAAAACGCGGGGCACAAAATGTTTTAAATAATAATAATAATAATAATAATAATAATAATAATAATAATAATAATAATAATACAATAACAATAACAAATCTTTCGCTAGCGAGGCCTACTATTGAGCGTAACCAGTTATACACTCCTTTTGAAATGTTCATCTCTATTTTTCTCGTTATGTACTGAATATTTGTTAATGAAACCTATATGAAATATGTTCCTTATTAAATTGTAAATATTTTCTATTCTGAAAGAAGTTTAAAAAAAAATTAATCTAAAAAGTTATTTTAAAGTTTTTGTTAAAAAATATTCAGATTTTCTCATTATTCAGACATGTATGACAAAGAGGGAGTTGCAAAAAAGATTTGTGGTGTGAGGAGAATTACAAACTAAAACAAAGAGAATATTCAGACCTTTAACAGTACAAAGAGGGGGTTGCAAAAGTGAGTTGTGGTATGAGGAGGAATACAATATGAAATAGAGAGTAGGAGAGTTTTTTTATAAATACATACAACCCCACATTAATCTTTTTTTAAATCCAAATTAATGAATTAAATAAAATATAATCTGAAAAAGATACGATACAAGTTAGAATAACATATAATCCCAGACATGAAAATTGTTAAACAAAATGTTTTTACTATAGGCTTTAATAAAAAAGGTAAAAGATTCAATTTGAAATGTGTTTATCTTCAAAGTGCACTTTTATACATTTTACAAAGTAAGGTATTAAATGTTTATACCTTACTTTGTAAAATTTATAAAAGTACACTTTGAAGATAAATAAATTTCAAATTGAATCTTTTGCCTTTTTTGTTAAAGCCTATAGTAAAAACATTTTGTTTAACAATTGTCATGCCTTGGATGGAATGCTTTTCTAACTTGTAATTTATTAGATAGATGGCACATGTCTTTGTGTGATTTTATGTCTAGTTAAAACATTTTGAAAAATAAAAAGGTAAAAAAAACACACTGCCTGTTTACATTGATCAGCTTTGCTTCGGATTTAGGCAAAAACGGTACATGACATTAAAAGGTCCACTGCTTATAAGGATCTCTCGGTTTCGAAAACATTACTGAATTTCCAATTTTTTTGGTGTTTGAGAACTATTACCAGACATTACTTTCCAATATGCACGCTATACAGCCCCCACTCTCATGACATGCTAAAAAAGGCCAGAATGTGGAAATATACACCTGAATGAATTCGATGAAATAAAAACAAATTACAATGGTGTCAATTTTTTCCTAAGGGTTAGGTTGTCTCCGACGTCGTTGTTTTTATGCATTGTATAAACAAATTTTGAACGAAAATGCTGAATAATTCTTGGAGGAATCAATTGTATAACTATTATGTGAAGCACAGTTGTATGCATATGTTTCCATATCGCTAGAGAAAGAATAGGCTGGACAAAGTAGAAATAGGGAGTTTGAGATGAGGATAGACTTGAGAGGAGGAAATAAGGAAAAATAGAAAAATGATATCGGACAAAATTGATATTGTGTGAAAGCTCAGTCTCCTGGACGACAAATATCCAACAATTCCTTATTTAACCTTCAAATGTCGTTTTTTTTTTGTTTTTACAAAAACAATCACTCTTTTCGTCGACATTTTTTGCAACGTCATTATAGGCCTTACAATTACTTGCCGCTTTCAAAAGTCGGCAATGTCGTTTTTCGCGATTGGCCTGGCGACTAATCGCTTCCCATTTTGTCACTTCCTTTTTCTTTTAGCGTTGGAGGTTCGAGCCTCCTTGCTTTCATGCTTAGTACTTTTTTTTGCGCTCGAACCGATACTAGCTGCTATTTTCATTTTTCTAGGAGGTCGGTTACGTTTTTTGTTGAAAAATGTTTAAGGGTTTCGTTGCTCAATACTCTTACCACAAAACGTTTCCACATCCGGACAAATCTGGGTACCACGCTTAGTCTATTATATAAATCTCAAACGTCTGCTAGGATTTTTGTTTGTAGATTTCGCTAAAACTTTCGACATACGCATTGGATCGGATCGAGACTGAGACTATCTGAAACATCCATCCCTCGGCCGCATAATATGTAAAAGAAAACAGTAAATCATTTTGTACAGAAATAAAGTTTTAGACGAAGAGAGTGTCAGTAGAATCCTTCTTTTTAAATAAATGCAAAGACAGCGCATGTACCAAGCATTAAAGTATAAATAAATTAATTTCTAAAGCTATTTTGCATCAGCTTTGTGGGCCAATGGATCAGGCGGTTTCCTCATCAGCTTTAGTTTTGACGTCCGCGTACACGTAGCGGTGATTTTCCTTTTGCGGGGGGAGCCATTTAAACAGTTTACTGATATACTGAAATTTTCATTGAAAAGAAATATTTACATTTTTTATACAGTTTTCAAATCTAAACAGGGTAATAGTCTTCTACATTATTTACTTGATATTTTTTCATTTGTCATTTTAAATCAAAACACACATAAATGTGTTATTTCGATGTTTTTATCAGAGGTTTAAGTAAACTGATGGTTTTTATTAAAAAATAAAAATAAAAATTCGGTTGTTTTTTTTTGTTTTTTTTTTCAAATAATCAGAAACACTTATTCAAAATTTGAAACTGGTTCTCACTTTTTAGTTACAACGTTATAGTAAATCGATCTCGCATTTAGTAAACATGGAATAGAATAAGTGTCCTATGATTTTTGTTACTTTGCAGTTTTGTTACCGTGCTGACCTAACGTTTTTCCAAAAGTCATTATAAACTTGGAGAGGCAGGGTTTTTTGTAACTATTCTGTGCTTCCACCTAAAAATTTAATAAAAAATATCATGGAACTTGAATTTAATTTTAAAATCGGACGATATAAAAAAGCATAAGCATCGATTTTTTTTTCTTTTTTATTTTGTAAACACGGAAGTAGGGATTTCTGGTGTTATGAAAACGAATATCTGTTTATTCAAAGTCATTAACGCCTCGCAAACCCAACATATATTTTCAAGTCGTTCTTTTGAAGGCACGTAATATCGTAAGTGCGTCGTGGGCCAGAGCAATACAGGTATGAGCCTGGCTACTGCGACTAGATTTTAATTCGCTCGGACAAGTACTCGCTGTTATTTTCATATTTTGGGGGTTGAATATTTTTGTTTTTTGTCCTTTTTTTGCGCTCGCACAGGTACGCGTACGATTGGAACATTTTTTTAGGGATGGTTTGCTACATAGCTTTACTATATAACCTCTGAACACCCGGGCAACGCCGGGCAACGCCGGGCACCCCCGCGAGTTTTATATAAATACAAACTATTGTATTGTGAATACCTTTATGTTTAATTCTTAAGCAATCTCCAGTTTGAAAACGCTACTAATTGCCGATCCAGTAATTCCAACAAAGTTTTATGCAATATTTTCTCCATAGACATTGATCTATTATAATAAATTAAAAGTCCCCGTAATGTAAAAAGCAGCACATATACAGTTAACTTACTTATATATTATTCAACAGCAGATATTGTACTATTCCGTTACGCCCTGACTGACGGGTTATTCTTCATATCATACAGACCAACCCCTTGGTTTTAAGAGGGTTATACATCAATTTTACTTAACAGTATAACGAATGTAAGTATGAAGTAAATTTATCGAGATATATCGTAGAATATTATGAATTGTTACAGTAGCAGAACTGTCACACCTTGCCTTGTATTGTAAGTAAACAACAACTGTCTTTCCTTTCCATTTTTCTATCGATTAAGAACTTGCTTATTTGCAAATAACAAAAATACAAAAAAAAACGTAAAAGATTGTCATTTATTGTGAGATTTTTGGGTCTAAGTGTATTTTTAATCCCTCTAATGGAAGGAAGTAGTTTCATTTTATTATTTTATGTTGCTTTATTTTTGGTCTCTTATATAAAGGTTTTGACGTTTTGCCATCTCTATGATTAAGCTCTCAAAATTGTGGGTTGTAAATTAACATATGAGAGTCGTTCAGACATTTTCTCTCTTTTTACTTTTTTACATAATGCCTACTGACAATGTAGCACGTGATGTCTACCGCAGAAGAAAATGTCATGAGGCTGAAATGAGATAAATTATGATGTTTACCTATTTCTTATACATTTCAGATCATACGCTAGGATTCCATTATATATATATATATATATATATATATATATATACATATAAATATATATATATATATATATATAAATATATATATATATATATATAATGTGTGGGGGTGGATGTGTTTGCGTGTATGTGTGGATATATACGAGCATAAGCACCTTAGAATTAACTGCCAATGAATTATGATCACTGTGTCTCCTCTTTCAATCTATATCACCGTCTTCCCGACTATTACTTAAGTTCTATTATTCAAATAGTCAATTCGTAGAGACAATAAAACAATAACATTTTTATTAATGACCGATTCAAACATTAACCTCACGATATAAAAGGAAACGTAATTGTATAAAATTACTTAACGATAACTTTTGCTTGTGATATAGAGGTACTTAACACAGACAATATTAGATGTGCATATCCTATTGTTTAGTAATTTAATTGGCATCAAGCATTGTAAAACACTGAGAACACTTTTTTTCACTGCATAGTGTACTGTGTATGTATAAAACTCATATGCGAGGTATTTATTAATCATTTTGTTCGGAAATAAACATTTTTTTATTTATGTAAAGAACAATTATTTTGTAATTATTAGTTTATTTAATTTATAAAGACTATACCATTAACGGTAACTGCTTTAGATTAATTAATAGTGTTTCGTGCTATTGAAAACGCCGCGTAGTGCCTCTGCACAATATAATTAAAATGATTTTAATGTGAACTTGGATTTTCGTTGAAAAAAGTTATTTTAACTAAATTACAAAGAGATATATTTCCTTTGCGGTAATATTCACCAACAAAGGCAAATCAATCAGCATTCTAGCAATTGCATAAATAACTAACTTGTCGTGTGTCTTAACGGCAGTTTTATTACACCCACTGTCAGAACACATCCAATGATGAATTCCAAATAGCACGAGACCATTTAGATCACACGAAATCATACGTAACTTATTGAGAACCTAACAATTATCACATTATTTCTCATATCTCCTCTGACATGATGTACATTTATTTATTTCTAGGCTAAAACGACGATCCCTGAAAAGTGGGAGGAGAATCTATCAACGCCACCAGCCAGTATTCATGTCTTTTAAAGGATTTAGTCAGTATAAATCACGGACCTTTGTAACATGAAGATCGATCGAATATTTGGTTTCCGCCTTGAATCCAACAAGTAACTGTTGAAATAGATAAATATTTTCTGGACATCTCGATTAACGAAAAACATATTTCTCAATTATGCAGAGCTGGTATTCTCTAGAGAATTATTATCGTTTTATTTTTTCTCATACCTAGGACTTCTTTGAAAACAATTCTATATTATTATTACCCATTTTATTGGACCCATATAGAGGTTTATTTTTCCGAAATATATTTACGGCGTAATTATTAATGGTATTTGTAACATTTTTAATGTGTTCCCTAACATCGTATTTAATCACTAAGCAAACATTTTTCTTATATCTCTTTATATTGTTTACTGTTGATATAGCTATATTTTAAATCAACTATATTCTTATAATCTCTTGTGCCTTTAATGGTGTCGATATAGAATTTGTTTAATTAATATGTTCTCTTCAACAAAAAGCAGATTTTGTGAAGTGTACCCGCCTATGAAATATTTTCTTGTTAAACTAGTAAATACCTTTACTCGTCTGACACTTTATGAATATGAATTTTGTTAGTACCGTTAATTGTGATTAGTTCATTGCTGAATTAAAACATGCGCTTCTTAATGTGTCTATTATTTTATTTCAATGCTTTTGAATGTCGAAAATGATAAAATCGCTGAATAAAAAACAGACCCTATAAATTGATGAAAGGAAGCGCATGAAAATATTCAATTGATTGAAGTCATTACGGTAAATATGCATGAAAACTTGATTTAAAATAACGTTTAACAGATATAATGGATTATTTAAACAGAATGTAAAAATAGAAATATTTACAGGATATCCACAAAAAATGACTGAAGACAGTTATGATAAGAATATATGCATGTAAAAAATGAAACGATTCACACGTTTTACGTATTTTAAGTATTCTGATAGAAAGCACAAAGCGTTAGTTACTGTTCGACCTCATGTACTATTTTGTCACTGTATGGTTTATTCTCAAGATGAGCAACAGCAGTATGCAATCCGTGTTACACCATGTTAATACCATGGCAAATTGAAAAGAAGTACAAAAATATATTTTACATATACAATAATTCAAAGTATATTTGGTAATAAGACAGCTTTTGTATAGTATTGCGCGTGTATTTGACGGGTGCAAACGGTTACTACCTTAGAAAAATGCGGTAATACAAATATTTAAGAGAATAATTAGTTTACTTGAAAAGTAACGCGGTTTGTCTTACCAAAATATCAGAAGTTAAATGGCATTGTTTACAAAAAAAGATATGTAATATTTCATAATTTCATGTACATTGAATAATTTAATTAGAGTTGCTTTGTTATGAATTCATAACGACGAATTTATATATTTTCCTAAACTAACTACCGAAAATATATAATAAGTAACTCAATATTATTATTTACCAAATTGATTTCATCTAGGTGTCTTCAAAATCTACATAGGAGTAAAAATTAATACATATTTTATCCCGAATTTGTATATGCTCTATCCAAAAAGTGTTACAACTATTGACAGGTAAATATAGTATAAGAGTTAGTTTCCTTTAATTTTTCTGAAACCATATATAAACAGGTATATATTATCATTACAACAACACTTTCTTTTAATACCTACACACACTAGTGCTTCATACTGTCGGGAAGCATCAGTTAAGGCTGACAAGATATCTACCAGAAGCGAGATTCGAACCCTGCAACTTAGCCATGTTTTACTCCATTAGCAAGCAACATGCCTTATGCCCAATCTCAACTGCGACAGATAGCATTGAAAATTTATACATTTATTTTTAAAATATCATTATATAAATAAGTAAGTTCCTGCATTGTACCCTTACGACTGGTCAACAGAATTGAGGTAACTTTATTGATTAACGAACAAAAGCAACTATTTACAGCTAATTCTGTTGTGCTGAACTCTAATCAATTGCTAGAGTTCTGCTGTCCGGTTTCAATTTTGAAATATAAGCATCTCAAAAATTGAGCCCTCAAAAAACGGTTGACGGAAATGTATAAACCTGGCCAATTTATTCTATTACACATGTGGCATCTCCATCCCGACAAATGTTCAACACATTTTTACGACATTAATAGAACATTTTGTATATTTCGTTTTGGTCATGAAGATAAAGACTGGACCCCGTATTTAGTTAACAATTAATGTACCAGTCACCCCAGTGACTGATTTCATGGCAATCGTTTATCAGGTTTAAAGTTTAAAGTGGTTATGTTCTGGGGGGAGGGGGATGGTAATTATTTGGATGACTGCTGTTTTTGTCCAAGCAAAATAAAAAAAAATATTTTGCAGCAGGAATATGTGCAAAGCTCACTTCTAAACATAGATAACGTTTAGCAATCCCTATGCTTCTGGAAGTGATGGACACTATGCAAACGGCTACATATTTATAAGCTGCATGTCAATCCAAAACAGAACATGTTCCGCATTGGTAAGTATAACATGCGCGTAAAGTGGCACAGTGATGTTTAAAACTTCTTTTCCATGTAAAATCATTGTATAACTGTCATGACGCTAACAATATCATAATGCAGCTGTACACTACGGAGCTATATGATTCTACAAGCTAAAGACTCGTTATAGACTGAAGTAAAGACAGCCTGAGAGCAATTCTGCTTCACAGTGAAAACCGGGTATCTTTCAGCCTCTTAACTCACC
>NC_136492.1:115339518-115424518 GCF_053919585.1 Euprymna scolopes | reverse complement strand
CTTTACGTACGAATAAGAAAATTGGTCGACACGACAGGATAATATCTTTTAAGTCTCCATAAATGTTAAAAAATAAAACGAACTAGTAGAAATCCACAGAATATTTTTTAATGACCGTGCTGAATAATAACAATTTTAGAAAGCCATCATTATCATCAAGAGAAGATTTTTATTCTGTACTTTACCCTAACAATTTAATAAATAATTAAACATGGAAAACTGAAGCTCCCTGCTGAAGTTATATTACTGGCTAAGTTTAATATCAGGAAAAGGATCTGGCTAAACACGGTTTGTTGCTAATTTTGAATCAGATACTCTTTTTGTTTGCCAATATTGATGAAAATATCAGTTATTTTGTTTTGTTTGTCTTTGTTTAAGATTTACCCTCGATTCACATTTGTAACTTTTCAGTTGTTATAGACAATTAGTTATTATAAGTAAATATACCCAATATTGACGGGGATTGAATTATCAACCAATGTTTCACACTCCGATACCTTTATTGTTTTTTTTTTTACATTTTCACCCCAAACAAGGCAAATTGCCACTTTGGTGTAGGGGGCTACTATCAGGGGCAACAACTACTGGGGTTCTATGCAGGGGTTTGAGCAGCAAGATATCGGTTCACGTTACACTTGAACTTCTGCACGTCAGTACTGTTGGGGAAGCAGCGACCTGGAATGGAATTCCAGAATCTACCGGTTCTGGGGAAGAAACTATTGGAGTAACAAATCTTTTACATCTAGGGATCTCTACAGTGTTGGGGTGGGATTTAGCAGCCTGTCGGGTTTGTCTAGGGGGCTCACGTCGTGGGGCACAAGTGATTGCAGATCGTCAGAGCATTCACCACAAAAATACTTGTAGAAAAGGCAGAGGGATGCAACATTTCGTCGATGGGACAAAGGCTGAAGAAATCGGTGAAGTCGACCACTTTCCAATCAAATCGATTGATAGCCTATTATAGTAAGGAGACTTTCGTGGTACACCCGGATAAACCTATATATGCCTTTTCGTAGTTATTATTCCACAATACATAGTAGTCTCAATTACAATACATAGAACTCTGATTTTTTAAAATAAAATTACTTTTCATGTGATGACTTAAATTGAAGTTTAAAAAACAAATGGAAATTAGCATGGTAAAATGGTGCTCAAAAAGAACATTATTTCAGACCTGTCCTCTCACATCAGAGAACTTACTGTTGCTTGTATATGGCTGCCCTTTCTGCTTGTGTTGTAGAAATGCTTTGATATGCTTATAAATTATGATAAATAATAAAACGATGGAGACAGACATGGATTGAATATAAAAAGCAATACAATTTTATATATATATTTCAATAATCCCGAAAAAACTGTTCACACTTGCTTGTTTACACTTAAAAAATCGGTCAAGCAAGCAGAAACCATTTTCATGTCATGTCGAGCGTGATTACCTCCTATTAAGAAAAAGACTAGCCCCCCCACCTAACTATTTTAATGACTACTAAACATTTATATTTTTTTTTAATTTTGGGGGGGAGATAATTTCATTTTAAACGAGACGAGCGAAAGCTTAGTTCACATTTAACGAAGGTTTTACTTTTCGGTTGTCAACGTGTCTTTTGTTTTATCTATTTATTCAGTTTTGTTATTTTTACCGTTTTTTTTTTAATTTTTACCGGTTCTATTTCTACAGGTCTAATTTCCCTTCTCCCATTTTACTTCATGCCAATTTTATAGTTGTCCTTTGTACCTAAATTTATATATATATATATATATATATATATATATATATATATATATTATTATATATAATTGTATAATTATATAATTATATATATAATTATATAATTATATATATAATTATATAACTATATATATAATTGTATAATTATATATATAATTATATATAATTATATAATTATATATATATATAAATATATATATATAACTATATAATTATATATATAATTATATAATTATATATATATAATTATATAATTATATATATACATAATTATATATAATTATATATATATATATACATAATTATATATATATATATATATATATATATATATATATATAATTATATACGGTTAAAAATCGTGTCGTATACCTGAATAAACGTTATGTAAACTTTCAAATGTTTAGACCAAAACTTAGCTCACTAATTTGGTAGAAACCGCTGAGGTAATATTTTTAAAACTGACCCCAAGTATGTCTCCATAATTTTATTGTGTTGGGATCAAATTTGATTAGACCCATGTTCACGCAACCTGCATCTACATTTTACATTGTGTACAACCTTAATTTGCGGAGTAGTTTTGTAGAGTTCTTAAAGGTTTAATACTTAAACTTTGACCCATTAAAAGCCACATTTCTGGCCCAACCCGATTTTTAAGTTTTTTCCACATCTCAATACTCCTCGATCTGTAGGCAGACAATTGATAGAGTTATTAGGTTGGTAATTGCCCACAGACATACACATGCATTTTCACTTTTATAGACATATAATATATGTAAATCAGTGATGGAACGACTACCATAATTTTATATCAAATAAAGTGATATTGTATAATTTAAGTTTGTAAGGACTCTATTTGACATTTTTATTATAGTGAAAACGTTTTGTTTACATAGCTTTTAATCTGCTATGCAAAAGGAACATAATTACATGAGCCGTTTTCCCAGTCTTTTTCCATGTAGTTGAATTACCATTGAATTGAAATACCAAATTTCATATATATATATATATATATATATATATATATATATATATATATATATATATGTGTGTGTGTGTGTGTGTGTGCGTGTGGGGGCATATATATATATATATATATATATATATATATATATATAATGGAAGTACTCGATAAATATCCAATTTCTAAATTGATGTTAAATATGAGATTTTTTGGAACCATCGCGAATAAGCCACCTCTAGGTTATGGGAACTGAAATTAATTTTAAATTGGATTGCTTATTTATACTTTAATTTGAATAAATATTTTAGTATTATTTGCAGGCTGTGAAGTTCATATATCTTCCTTTATATTAAAACACGGATTAGTTTTTATATACGTCTAGTTAAGCAAAAATGTTTATTTAACAGCTTCATTCTAATTCAATTAAATATATTTGAGATTAAATTTAATCTGATTTCATCTAACATTTTATTATGATTCTTAATAATAATAATACTATTTTTAATACTTATGATAACAATATTATTATAAACAACAACTATATATATATATATACATTGATTTATTTATTGTGGACTATTATTTTCATCTTTATTAGTTGTTGTTTCACCATGTTTCAGCCAAATATTCCTCTGGCCTTCGTCAGGTGGTAACCGCAACGTATCGGAACTTCGAATCTCCTAATTGCATTCTCAGCAATAACTGCCATCCGTAGTTGTTGTCGGCTCACCATATGTTTGGCCAAGTACCTTAGGGGCCCGTGGCGCAGTTTATATAAACGTTAAATCTCTACGATTCCAGATGAGCATTGTCTGAAGATACCGGTTTCAATCCTACCCAAAGCCGGCCCGAGGCTTACTTGACCAAAAACGTGGTGAGACGATAACAACTACGGATGGCAGTGATTGCTGAGAATGTAGTTATGAGATTCGAAGTTCCTATCTGTCGCGGTTACCACCTGACGAGGGCCAGAAGAGTAGTTGGCAGAAGTAATAAACTAATAAAAATGACAATCATAGTGCGCATCTCAAGAATGAATTCCAATTAAAATGTCTATATATATGAATAAAACTTTGCCTTTAACATTTTGGAATCTAAATACAAAAACTCAGTAATTTGGCTTAGATTCTTCCGGATTCAAATATGATGACATAATAAGAAAAAAAAAATAATCGGATTCAAAGTATTTTTATTTAAAAAAACAAAAACAAAGAAAACGAAGCAACGATTAAATGTTATATCTTATAAGAAATACAGGAAGCCAATATCTTATAAGAAATACAGGAAGCCAATATCTTCCTCTAATCCGATTATTCTTTACGGAGTTACATTTTAGCGTGAAAATAAATTGGAATTCTTAGTTAAATCCGCAATAACATTACATGATGAATCCGTCTAAAAATCGGTTTGTGATAGCGTAAGCAATTGATAATAAACTGCAAACGTACAATGCTGACCAATTTAGCGGAACTTTTCAAACATTGCACGGCTTAAAGTAAATGTTTTCTCGTTATACGCGTGCTTGGTTTATTTGGAGGTAACAACTTATCAAAGCCCAACGGATACCTCAGGATAAGGGTTATAAGTGGTATAGAATTAATCGTTCATGATGTTAACTGTGTAGAATGTGATTATTTGTTAGTAAGACCTAACAGAAACAGCTTTACATTAGATTTGAAACTATAATGTATTTAACCGCAAAGCATGTCTGTTGAACAGTGCTAAAAAATCATGCAATTCTGGGAAAGTAGTTTTGTATTGGAATCTGCGTTTACATTTAGGCACAGACAGAATGTGGAAAAACCATATATAGTGGTTTTAGCTAGTCGAGTGCTTTTCGTAAAGGATTGGGTCAGAGCGACCATAGACAGGAGTTAATATTTGCATTTACCATAAAAATAGCGATAGAGCAGATATAGGCTCGTTACGTCTCTTCTGTGGGAATGCATTTGCCGGGAAGGAAAAGGGTATTACCTACTTGTTTTCGAAGCCTGTTTTGAACTATATCAAGCAGGATAGAGCGTGCCGAGCAGCTCCTGCCTTGATATGGCAACATGCCCCATTGTAGGACGTACTTGGATATTATATAAATGACATATCACAGCCAAACGCCTACTGGAACGGGAGAGTGATCAGAACCATCTTCTAAGTGATGTATGTGTTCCATTTCAGATCAGAAGTAATAGTCTGTTCTAGAAACTTGTAAGGATGAGATCCTTCAAGATAGAGCCATTCATTTCAATTGGGGCGTGATTGGGATAAGAGCAGTTATGATGAAAGGAGAGGAGCTTGGTTTTCGCTGCATTAAAATTAAACCACCACATTTCTCCATTGCACGACGTTCTCAAGATCAGAAAAGGGAGAATCCGAAAGATTTTTTTAATTGCTAACCTTTTTAAGTTCACCCACAGATTATCGTGTTGTCTGCATAAATGTCTACGAATGACCTAAGAGTGTCATTTGGGATATAATTGATGTAGATCAGGAACAGGTTTGGACAGGTTACGCACTGCGTATATTTATCATTATTCGAGTTATAGCTCTTCAACGAGTGTTTGATTTGGAATTCATAAATACAAAAATTAATGACAACATTTTTTGCAGAATTACAAACTAAAAACATCGAAATGGCAAACAGGTAAACGGACAATAACAAATTAATTTAAAATTAAATTGTAAAATTACCATAAGATGTTAGGTTATAATTGTATATGAAAGTTTATACATGAATTCGCCCGTTACATTAATATTTGACAAAACAGATATTGACAAAATAATTCTTGAGCGTAAAATGTTATGCTATTTTCTTTTCATATTTCTTCTCACGATTAATTGGAATTCTTTTTATTTTTTTTATTGTTTAGACTAATTAATCTCACCGAAACAACATTTTACAATGGTAATAAACTAATTCCTTTTAGAAGTATACGATGCATTCAGCGGTAACCATATGTATGTTGTCCACAAGTTTGTCTGCATTTCATAACAATATTGATTTATCTTAAAAGCTTTATATTCAAATAAAATATAGTCAGACACTTCATTTGTTTGGCCATTTTTGCTCGCTTGTATTGCGACAGCGTTTACCACCTGCTGATGATTGCTCGGAATCTTATTATTTTTCTGAAACTTGTATTGTACATACACGCAGATAAATAGGGACAATGCATTACAACTATCTCTAAACAGATTGGCAAAGTATATATTTAAAAAATAACTAGTCATGACCTTATATTGTATACTGGTGAACACTTTAATTCGGTTTTAAATTCGACGATTGATCCCTTTTTTCAAAACGAAGCGTAGAAAAATTGGCAGACGATAATGGATTGAAATCATTGGGCACTGAGTTATTGACGTTTGTTGTACATTATACACTATAAATACTGTTTAAAAAGTGTAATCTCAAAAGACGTACATTTTGAAAGCGTCTTTAACGATGGGAATTATATTTTGATCTTTATCGGGATAACGATACAAGCACTTTTTTAATAACTTACGGGTTTTCAAAGAGCAATAATTGATTCATATAAATTAAAATGGATGTCAAGCCCAAGGAAAGCATATCCGTACCCAGCGCGTCTAAACAACAGAAAGAATATATACGCATTAAATATGAATATTTATCGTCTAAATGCAATTACAAACTGAAACGTGACAAGTAATCTGACTAAGCGACAGACGAAGATGACAATTAATTGAATCGCCAGAACGTTTTCTTAAAATACTTAGCATTAAAAATTGAGTAAATTTAATAATGTCAGGTTAAAAATACATACATACATACACACATTCATATATATATATATATATATATATATATATATATATATATATATATATATATATATATATATATATATATATATATATATATACACTGAAAACTGTTTCAGGTCCATAAGGGAAACGTATGCTCTGCTTAGTACTGTTCAAGGTCACACTTGGGTAAGATGTAACAATTGCAAACGTCTGTTTGTTTTTCTGGGCGTTTATTATTACTTACTTGTAGGGTTATCCAGTGCCTAGCGGTTAAGCGACAATGAGGCCATTGACGCCAATACACTGTCCCAGATACAAAGAATATGAATGAAGCCGCTGTCTCCTCTGTCTTTAGTCGTTATTGAACAAATGTGTGTCAATGTGGATGTGTGGTAATCGCGGAGCCTCAACCACACAAAACAATATACCCAAGGACTGGTATACTCTCGTTTCCACCAACTGTTTTATTTTTTCATCCACATCATCATTATTACAATTAAATCCTTAGGTGACACCAACCTCGGTAAAAGTGGCACACGTGAAAAGTTGGAAATTATTAGCCTGCGAGTGCACTCAGGCTAAGGATCAAAGGTTACACGTATTGGACACGGAATACCCGTCTGCTCAGCTTAATCCGGCTGCTGGACATCCCACTATTTTTTTTCGAAACGACAGAAAGATCGTTCTAAGCTAATGCAGCAGACACTATCACGCCCAATGCCATCATGAGTGCCTTATATCTGTCAACATCCCAATAACGCTGAAGAGAAACATAACACTGGCTTTTGTCTTTAACGCAACTCTCACCTTTACCGATGAAGAAAAAACGGCTTCGGATACTCGACTCTTCATTAAAGGAAGGGGCTGCCAAGTACAAGCTCTATGTGCCAGCCAATTTTAATGCTAGAGTATGCAAAGCCCATCGCCTTAGGAATAAAATCCACGATAATCATGCCATTCGAGACTGCCACTCCAATAGACAACTTTTACTTGGTCTGTTTGCAGAACACCAAGTCTTGGCAACGAACAACAGCTTGCAGTTACCAAAACTACCACGTAGAGGTACCTCCTGTTTAAACAGTGGCACACCCTGGACTACGTCTTTACCAGAGCTGTATACCGGGGATACGTCAGCATAATCTGATTCAGGCTCAGAGTAGAAGACTGTTGGACGAACAACAGATTCCTGACCAGACGTTTCTATGTGGATGCTCCTCGATGATTCCGACTACGAGCGGACAGCGTACAACACAGATGATTTGATTGTAGCAATCACCGCAATCTAAAGCCAGCACAGCATCCGAGGAAAACTTGTAAACGACACTTCGCATACCTCATCGTCAGACCAGTGTAGAGCACTAATGGGCAATTCACGGAAGAGACAGTACGCTAAAATACAATAGCAATAGCAGAAAAGGTTCGATAACAATAACTCTACAATCTCTCTGCCAGATGTAGCCTAACTCAAGCATATTTCACTTTGGAGAACCAACCTAAGGCTGGTAACAAACGGGTTTATGAGCTAGATGTGGCAGAGTGCCAAAGAGGGATCCATGAAGATCAGGAAAATTTGTGGCAAAGAAATCTGCAGAGATACAGAGTTTCGCTGACCAAGGTGCTCAGAGAGGTTTCTATACAATGGAAATATTCGGCCCCACACGATCATAAGTGGACGCTCTAAAGTACTCGGGTTGGGCCACGACCACCACAGACAGCAAGGAAAACCGAGACAGGTAGAGGCCTCACATTGAAAACATCTTCACCGATGACGCCGACACTCCAGATGGTCTTCTGCTAATGACCCTGCAGTACCCCGACACTATGTGGTACTATCACCTTCCATCCAGGATTTCAACCTGGTGCTGAAGCGAATAAGTTCAGATCTTCAACAAGCCATTAAGCGAAAGCAAAGCTGCTAAAGCCCAGGGGTAGGTAATAGCAAAACGGAACACCTGATTTACGGTGACTCCGATTTGAGGAATCTTTTGAGGCTTGTCATATGAGAAATATATGAGACTAAGCTCTTCCCTAGTGACTTCCGCCAACACCATTACCTCTTTAAGAAATGGGACAGGTAGAAGTCAAACGACTACCGGGGAATATCCCTATTAAGCATCGCCTGGATTCTCTTTGATCGTTTCGTCATCTTCGCAGATGTGATACCATAGTCTTAGTTTGGCTTTCGACCTTCATACGAGACAATATATATACTATTCTGTGCACGACAAAAAGAGAGGTTTCTTGAACAACGACACCCCACCATGCTTTTCTGGGATCTGGTAAAAGCTTTCGGCAAAATACTGCAACCTGCGTCGAAAGGTCTAGTTGTCCACCAGATTTCGGCAAAATCGTGTGGGCCTTCCATGAGGAAATGGTTGGGAGAGTCTCCAACAGAACTCTCTCTTTCTCTCTCTTCCCAATTCCTCATTAACGGCGACCTGAAGCACGGTTGTATTCTGGCTCAAACCTCTTAACTGATCTAAACGGCAGCAATTAAATTCCCTTAGACACACTCTTGATTGACCTAGGATTCCGAATGAATGCAGGCGTTTTTAACCACGCCTACCTTCGTGCCAGAACCAATACTCTCTTGTATACAGTAAGTGAACTGCAGTATACAGACGACAATTCTACCAGAGGTCAAGTAGCAGAAGACCTTCACTAGTGGGCAGACCCATAAACTCTGCCTACGAAGTTTGGAATGCAGTTCAACACGGAAAAGGCCAGAACACTCGTCCAACACCTACTAGTGCTGATCATTAAAAATTTTTAAACAACAGAAAGCAACTGACCATTAGATGACGTGAAATAATTAACCAAATCTGGGAGCATCCTAACATCTTGTTTTACAAGCAAGAAGGACGAACCCGAACAGCCTCCCCCCGCTTTGTTCAACTCAACGGCTGTCTAACCACCAACACCGCACTGACAATTGCCCCAAAATAATAATATCCCGGAGAATATTCTTCTCCAGTTTCCTTTACTTGAGACGATACGATCTATAATAGCGATATGCAACATCTGGAACGCATCCAGCAAAGTAAACAAGGTATATTTTGAGAAAAACTGAAAGAGACTCGACACAAATATTTAAGCCCTAAAAATATCTCAGTGACCAGCGTTTAGGCCATCATTATCAACCACCACTTTACTGGTTAGGTCACGTTTAAAGTAATAAGAATTCAAGGCTCTCCAAGAAAATACTATGTGAGGAAATGGTCCAGGGTACGAGAACGCCAGGAGCTTCGAAATTACGCAACAAAAACCATCTCAAGCTGGCTCTAACAAACATGGACCCGTTCTCGCGTGAAGAAACTTCCAACGGCAGAAAGACGTGGAGACGTGCAGAATTCAATGGACCAATGGGCATTGAGAAGACCAGAGAGAATTAAGAGGCTAGGGGGTAAAAGAAGAATGACGAGAATAACCTCACCCTCCAAAATGCGGTTAAGTGTTAAATTCGCCATGTTGTTTCGAAAACTCGCTACCCCAAATCTCGACACTCTGCTATCAAAACCTCCACTCCAAATCTTAGCACTCTACTTTTATAACACTAATCTAGAACACACCGCACTTGCTACTCTGATATCCACATGCAAAATAAACCCTGTTTCTAACAAATTAAATTTTTATATCCAACTAGAAACAACTTATGGACAAGTTATGTGATAATATTACAAGTATTAAAGACAAGAGGCGGCCATTTTTTTCTTCACTCATTTTTCTCCACAGAACTCTATGGACTGCCCTCAATCAGGTTTGTACTATTTTTTAATCACACTACACCCCTTGCAAACATTGCCCACGATTGTTCCTCTATAGACGCAGACTTTTCAGTCACATCACACATAAACATCCATCCCAAAAATAGGAGACTCGTGACAGACATCGGGACCCAATACTCGGACAGGAGTGAAAGTCGACAACAATAAACATTGTTATATTCATGAATATACAGTTTTTGTAACGTTCATTTATTTTCGGCAAATCCAGCAGCCTCTGACTCTCGCTTCCATAATTCAGGCTTTTAGAATACCTTTTTCGCGTAGGATGTTTCTGACGAGGTTAAATTCATTAGTGTTTTGTCAGTCGAAACCGATGAATCAAACACTTAAATTTTGCTCGTTTCTTAGCTTGAAGTAATATTGTTTATCCTTACGTAAACTGGCTTCCTTGGAGTGATTTTTATTAAATGAATAAACAAACAAGCATCCCCTGATGTGCATGTATATAAATGCTAGGAAACAGGAACGACAACAGTAACAGCAAAATAACACAAGATAGTGTTAAGATATATATATATATATATATATATATATATATATATATATATATATATATATAAGCATACGCACAATTTCATAGCAAGTTCAAATCAACAATAACACGGGTTTACTGAAATATAAATGTACTTTTATATCAAAAGTCATTTCATGCAAATATTGTATTAGATTTTTAAAAAGAATAATGCATAGTATTAACACGGATATCACTTACGTTTCAGTATACGTTTGCCAACCGAACAAATATGTGATTAAATATACAGAGTAGACAGCTGCATAAGAATATTTTTAAAAGTGTGTTTTATCAGCAAATAATGTAAAAAAGATATATAATAAAATAACTTAGTATATTTTAATTGAACAAAGATTTATGAATTTATTCAGACGTTATATATATATAAAAAAAAAACAACAACAACACAGAAACATACTTCGGATAAAAATATAAAAAAATGTAAAAAAGTATATACCACATTAAATCAGACAAAAAATAAAAGTGATGAAAATATACACAAACAAGTGCCTAATCATAAAAGTGATGCTTATAGATTTTTGTATATCGATTTCACCTGATTTGGATTTCTTTTAGAAAATATTGAAAAAAAATGTTTAAGTACTCTACTGACCTGTTTAAACAGACACTTGGAGAATATCAATCAATGTTTGATTGTATAACGTGTACGGTTATCGTATATATTAAAAATTAAATATATTTAAATACATATAACTACTCTCTATGTAAAAATAACACACACATATAGATATATATATATATATTTACATATATATGTGTGTATGTGTGCGTTATCTTGATATATATATTTTTGTATATGTTTACTTTTTTATCTAAGATAAGCGTACACATTATATATATATATATATATATATATATATATATATATATATATATATCGGATGAAGGCGCCCGGCTCTGCCTGGTCGTAACCATCACTGCCCGTTTCTGTCCGGTCGTAAAATACGCTTAAATATCATATTTTAATTTATGCAGATTTTAAATATATCGTTATAGAGTCGTGATTTCAAAAGTTATATGGGCGCAATTAGCTAAAAGTGAAACCGAAAGAAACACTGCAGCATTACACGCTGGGTGCGTTAACACTGTACACACGTTAGTCGTATGTGAATTGATTAAAAATAAATTAATGTGAATGTCCAACATGGGTAATATTATTTTTTCAGTTTTTGACTTCCCTTTAATCTCTTAAAAACTATTTCATCCATGAAATAACGGTCAATATAAATCTAATCATTTGAGGTCCCTAGCGCCGCTTTGAGATTTTTGTTTCGGAATAGATATAGTTTTAAAATATAAAGACAGACAGACTGGCTGACAGCCATAGTAAGTTTTGTAAATTAGACTAGCAGACATTAGACAGCCGTTACATTCGCATAAATATTACATTTTTAGTCTTCCTGAGATTGGTCTGTAAATATGGGGACAGAAAGACAGACATAGCGAATTTTATAAATTAGATATATGAAATCGGTACCAATAAAAATGATATTTCTTTTATGTTATTTTTGAAATCAGTACTCTATATTAATATATACGGAATCTGGACGAATGAAAATATCATGTTGAAGCGTATTTTAGAGCCCGGTAATATAATGCATGTAAATCGTCGTGGGATAGAATAATATGTATATATGCATATAGTTCCATAGATAAGCATATAAACATAGGGAATATTCATATATATATATATATATATATATATATATATATATAATCTGTGGAAATATGATTTGTTTTTACTTGCTTTAACTAATGAAGTACAATGTAAATACAGGGCATATTGAAACAATTGAAAAAAAAATTATATTCTGAATTAAATAATGTCGACCATCTTACAATTTACCCCTTTAATTACGTCGACATTTACAATTCTTAACAGAAACTCTTTCGTAGGGCAAAAACAGTCACTTAATTATTATATCAACCGATAAATATATTCTGCCTTTGACTTGTTAGAACAAATAGCTTCTATTAATTATTTAAAAAAAATGGAATAATAAACCACAACATACGTGTTTATTGGGAGTTCCATTCCCATTTTTGGATGTTTTAATGATGCCCAAATGTATTTTCTTTTCTTTTAAGAAGGGCAGATAAAGACAGATAGAGGTTTATTGATTTATATAATTATAAAATGAATGGCTTACGCTACGAAACATTTGCTGTAAATTATTCTTACACGGGTGATTTGTGATATAGTCAACATCCTGAAATATGTAATATACACTTGTGTCATATTTTGGTATATATATATATATATATATATATATAAATATATATATATATATATATATATATATATATATATATATATATATATATATATATATATATACATTCTTTTAAATAGCCTAGATATCAAACTCCATATAATGGATGTCAAATGATAAATTACATTCGATAATAAACATACATCAAAAGTTTGAATATTTGGGACTAGATTTTGAAAATGGCTGCATTATTAGACCGATGTTGTTTTTCTTTTTTTCTTTTTTTTTCAAAATAACGTAAAATTTTAGTGTCTGCTTTTGAAACTAGAAATGCTGTGTGTTTAAAATAAAGAAGTGGGCGTTCCAAGTGAATTTATTATTAAGTTTAAATGCATAGTGTTTAAAAACACGTATATTAATATTGTTTAACAGATCTGTGAAACTGAACGCATAAGCCATTAAAATAGTTGAAATTAAAATACAAAATCGGCAAATATTGTGAATTAATTATTTCTATTTTGGATCTACCGAACATGATACTCTTTTGACCTTAAAAAAATATACAAAAGAAAAAATATTTTCAAAATCGAAAAGCAATTATTCGTAGGTCGTCGGAATTTCGAATGCCATTTGAAGGATTTAATCTTTTAATTTGAATTTTAGTTTTTCACCAACTCCTAGTGTATTAAATGATTGATCAGCCTGTAATATTTAATATATATATATATATATATATATATATATATATATATATATATATATATATATATATATAAGAAATACTTACGAAAAATTCAATAAGTGAAACATAGAATGAAGGAAAGTTCAGTTTTTACTCTCCCATCCTCTCTCTCCTTTACACGCACGCACACACACACACACACACAGGCACACACACACATCTATGTATACTACATTAAAATATTTGTTAATTATTATTATACAAAAAAAAAAGATGATTCATTCACATAAAATTTTGGAAGGTTATATGATATACACAATACGGAGTGAATAGCATTTTAAAGCAGATGCTGGCATTTATTCAGTATTGTCGTGCCAATATTCACAATAAAAATTCATTTTCTGATTTTTTGACCCCCATCTTCCTCAGTGGCCACCTTCCAATGAAAGCAATATCTAGAAAAAAAAAACACTTAGTTGTTTTTCATGGATTATTTCCAATTTCTTATTGGGGAAATTTCTGCATATTTTTTGGACGTGCTTTGTATCCAAATTTTCTTGTCGTACTTCCATATAACTGAGAACTCATGTGCTCTTCATTTAAAAAATGAATCAATAGTTCACCCTCCACTTTAATCAAATGAGATCGATGAAAAAGAAGAACAAGAAATAGTAGGAAGTAAGAATTGTATATATATATATATATATATATATATATATATATATATATATATATATATATATATATATTAGTATATTTAGGCAGCATTTTTTCTTTTATGCACATTTCATTAAATAGCACAGATAACTCTTGCTTTTTTTTGTAATCCCCCTTTTCTCTTTGTCGGACTATTTCGCGAACGTTTTTTTCCGAGTGAAAAAAGAAATTCCCCATAATCGCGAACGTTTTCGACCTCCATTGGTCATCCACAGGCAGTAAAAAAAAAAAAAAAATTAAAAAATGAAATTGAAAGATGAAATTAAAAGACAATTAAAATATGATTAAAAGGCGATTAAAATCGCTTAAAATCATTAAAATACACAAAGGCACTTGAGCATGCCCTCCGTTTCGTTTTGAGTCCGGTTAATCGTTGTTTTTTTTATGTGGATTAACAATACCTCAAAGATCGGGAGGCGCACCTCGCAATACGAGACAGATAAAATGGCCGTGTTATTTACTAATATGTCTCTAAACTCATTTTCAGGGGTGTGGTAGGATATGCGGTGCTGATAGGTTGATCTATTCGGGAAAGACAGGTTACATGTTAAACGACGGGAGATGCTGGTTCTAGTCATGCAAATGTAGGAATTATTTTTAGAGACGCATTCTCCAATGGGATATTTAAACATGTACACGGCATATATATATATATATATATATATATATATATATATATATATATATATATATATATGCATATATATGTATGCATATATATGTATGCATATATATGTATGTATATATATGTATGTATATATATATATATGTATATATATGTATATATATATATGTATATATATATGTATATATATGTATATATATGTATATATATATATGTATATATATACGGATATATATGTATATATATGTATATATATATGTATATATATATATATATGTATATATATATGTATATATATATATGTATATATATATGTATATATATATGTACATATATATGTATATATATATGTATATATGTATATATATATATATATATATATATATGTATATATATATATGATCGAGGTAAATACTGATTACAAATCAGATGAAAATCCCTCATAGATATTACTTGACGTAATAATTGCAGGGCGAACCTAGCCAAAAGGCAGAAGTGCAATATTTAAGAATAGAGCAATATAAAAGTTTAGTGGTTATATTAAAATTCTGAAAAAATATGTATGTGTCTATGTGTTGTTTTTCAGAATTTAATTATTACTAATAAATTATATATATATATATATGTAATAAAAATAACAATTTGGGATTTTAGCGTCACTGGATTATTTATCTTCCACCAGACTATCCATTCATGTGTAATCACCTTTTTCTTCCGCTTTTTTGTTTTCAAGTAAGATCTTTGACTAACTTGTTGTTTCATCAAATACTTTTGCATGCAAAATCCGATCCTGCATTTTGCTAATTCCTACCCTCTGATGAGAAGGAAAGTATTTCTTCGAAACTCCGCGGATTAAGGACTATCCATTTATCTAGTGTTTCCTTTTCAGATTATATATATATATATATATATATATATATATATATATATATATATAGGCACCGCCAAAACTGGGGGGGGGGCAGGTCAGTACTTTTTGACGGACCGTCTTTTTAAAAATCTACCAAAAATCAGGTAATTATCCGATCAATACGATTTCAGCGATTATTAGGAGAAGAATAAACTTTATAACAGTGTACTTATTTTTCACAAACGATATTTATATATATATATATTTTTGCTTACAAAACCCACCCTTGTTTTGAAGTGGGAACAAATATGCTTAAAATAATCATCTGAAACTGAACAAAACATATTGTGTTGTTGTAAGGGACAGAATTATAGATTCAAAAAAAAAATTGTTTGCATACCTTATTTTGACGTCTGAATATCAGAACTTCGATTGTGTTTAATTATCCCGCTTTTGAGTTTTGAAGCGTGAAATTCGGTGAATATGTTAAGTAAAATAATTAATTTAAGTTAAGCAAAACAATTTTTTTTTTTAATATTTATACGAAAAAAGCCATTTTAAAATTTTTGATATGAAAATTAACAATTTCTTTTTAGCAAGCCGAATAATGCATGGCCATTATTAAACAGGGCATGCTTTGAATAATCGATACAAAAAAGAATTCGATAAATATTGTGCCCTTTGTGTTAAAAATAGCATCATTTTTTTCGATCCCGTTTGAAAACGTTTGCCGCCTTTCGGCTACGGTTGACCAAACGCGCTGAAATAATTTTTTTTATTCTGCTTTAAATCCCCCCCCCCATTTTGGGGAGCCTGGTCCCCACACACATACACATTAAAAACAAAAATCATACAAATGGTCACCCATCTGGTACTGCCCAGCCTCAGCTTAATAATACATTGAAATTTTCGTCATTGAAAAATAAGTTTTTTTGGCCTGTTTGGTCTTCCATAGTTTTCTCCTTATCCAACGAAAACGTAAACAGAGTCGATCTGAACTCTACGTCCACGCGAAATATCTAGTTACCTATATGAATAAGTGGAATTATTTGAAATTCAGGTACTTATATTTATAATATTAAATCTTAGTTAGACAATAAATAAATTAATTAATTATTTCAAAAACCCTTTTTTTATAAATATTTAAGTACGTTTTTTTGTGCAAGACAAAAAATGTCAATTGTTAACTTTTTGGGAAAATTTAACATTTAAAATTGAATTAAAAATAGTAGAGTTTTAAATTATTCTGTTTTCTATATGATAAAATTCAGGGTTTTATCTTTCTGGAAAAAAAAAGTTACTCAGAAATAATGGATTTTAATAAATGTAACTTAGTTTTAAAAAAACAAAAAACAACTTGATTTTTCGGCCATTTTTGGCGGTGCCTAATATATATATATATATAATTATTATCAATAGAAATCGTTACGGGGAAATAACTAGAAATATCAAAGATATGCATAAACTTCTTCATTGGCTTATAAAAAATGCGTATTAAAATACAGACAATCGCAATATTATGAGTATTGCAAAAGCAATTACTTGAGCGATAATTCAAACAAGCGCATATCATCATATAGATCCTTGTTTGAGAAGGATGGGAGGTTTGAAAGTGCATACCTATATTAACCAATTTGCCCCCAACAACGTATTTTAACAATCGAATCACATCAACCGTATTTAATAGCTTGATTTTTATTAACACCAAAACTTTTGTCTACCATTGCCTTCGTGGAAGGCGCCCATATAGTCTTACATATGCAAACTACCCCATTGTAATAGGTTAGAGTATATGTTTAGTTATCCATTCCCTTTTAATGATTAACTTGTAGAAACAAGTGAGAAAAGAAAATATTAGCTCACTTAAATAAATATCTTCATTGCTGAAGTGTTTAAGAATAAAACAGTTACGTAAACGATTATAGTACTTAGAAATACTAATATTTACTACAATAATACGAACAAAAAGTTTTAAGTACTTAGATAAAGCAATTGATAATTGATAACCCTTCACGTACTTGTCACTTTCAGACGAACTCCTAATGCCCTATCGGTTAAAACAACAGGCGGTAAAATTGTAGCCGCCATGATCTTTAAAATCTTTTTTTTATTCATTTTCTATGAGTTGTTTAATTTGTTTTTTTTTTATTTTGGATTTTATTTTCATGCTTTATAATTTTATTTCAATTTTTATTTATTTATTTATTTGCTACTCGGGCAGATTTAATTAACTTAACCACTGCACAACATCTCCACCTGTATTTACCTACAGCTTAGGCGCTTAAGCTTTTTCTATCTCTAGGGAAGACCAGATGGTTCAGGCATACTTACAAACATGCGTTGCTATCATCACTTACGCCTTACCCCCTTTCTTGTCTACTCACCCTCAACACGAGTCACGAAACTTTTTTTTAGACGGCGTATGAAGTAGATTCTGGTAAGGGCTGGGTGGATAGGTAATTGAAACAGTCGACAGAGAGTTGAAGAATACATACAGAGAGTGAATGAGAGCGAAAGAGAGCGACAGAGAAAATGGAAGACGTAGAATAAAGGCAAACAGAAAAGACAATGTAAGAAAGAAAGAGATCTTACAATTAAATCATCAGCTACATAAGAAGAGCCGTTAAATAAAAGTACAGAAGGCAGATAAAATAGAGCAGGAAATATATCAGACTATAGTACATATTTCAAAGAGGAAAGGAAGTAAAATGAGTGAGCCATATAGTAAGAGAATCTAGAAAAGTAAAGCATAAAAGCGCGAGCTAAATCAGAAAGAGTGGTCGCAAAAAAGAAACAAAAAATGGCAGTTTAGAATGAAAATGATATAGACAATTAACAAGGGAGAGATTAGAGATACACTACGAGAAAGAAGTTGATTGAATGTGAGGGGGGTGATTCGAGAAAAAAGATTATCTAAAAAAAGAGAGAGACGCGGGAGATAGGTGGACAGCCAAAAATATGAAGTGAAATTTAGAGATGAAAATAGAAAGATCATGAATAGGCGGGAAATTAATATTCAAATAGAGAAAAGAAATGGGAGATATTCAAAGTTAAAAGTAGGAAGGAATAATTAAGGAACCGCATTGATATGAATCAAAAAGCGGTACCTAGTAAATATCTTAACTCGAGAGAACGTTGACGGAACGATGGAACAACAACAAAAAAATGAAATATGAAAAAAAGCATGATTAATGAATGAAAAAATCGCGACATGACACAGTAAAGTAAAACACAAAGACAGAAAAAAGCGCAATAGAAACAAAGAGAGTAAAATATGACATCAATTTATATTAACAACACAAATACGTACAGCGCGAAATATTGTAGAAAAGGAAATACATGTACAAGGAAACATTTTATACAGAAATGGAAATACGATAAAAGAATCAAGCAATATATATGGAACTATTAGTTAGGTATAACAAATAAACCAAGTAACGCGTGCATGGTCTCCCGTAAGTTCACAGTGTACGAGGCATAAAATGACCAAGTTCAGCATTGTAACCCCTCCCCCAATTTATCCCCAATACTTCCGAAGGGACGTACAAATCCTGGGGAAAATGAACAAACAGTGCAGTTTTAGGCCTTAACATATGTAAATTTGAGTTATGAACTATGCAAAAAAAAAAAATGACTAAGCCCATTAATCCCGCGATTTAGGTCCAAAAGTCTCAAAGGCCTAAACATATTACAATTTAATTTCAGTTCTATGCATATCTGGTAAATAGCCATACACAGTAAATTTTGGAGAAATATGGCAAAATATTCCCAAACCTGGCAAATTTTTATTTGCCTTAAAAGAGTATCTGGGGCGCACCCATGAGTTATCGCGAAGTATAGACGAACAAAATTATATAGAAATCAGTTAGTTAAAAATTTTGAGAAAGTTTTATAAAAATTCATGGCGTCAATTTTTTTTATAAGCATAAAAGTATAAATTTTAGCCATTTTTACCACCAGGCACACTTAGCGGGCAACCGCAGTTTTCTCAGAAAAAAAAACGTTCTGTTTCTTTGTTAAAAATAACATGTATAATGTCTGTGCACTTTTCTAAAAATGTCATGGTGTAGTTATTTAGAAAAGTGCGGACAGACGAACGGATGAACGGACAAGGTTGAATTTACAGATCAACCCTCCGTTTGTCTGGGGAACAAAACATTTGGATATATATCAAATATAACAAATATAGCATCAAAACTCTACATTGTGGTGTGCAAAGGTTTTTTCTGAAAATTCGAAATAATAAAATAACGAGAAGTACAAAAAAGAAAAGAAAAATATCAATTGAATGTAAGAGAACTTTTAAATTAGATATTGTAGTAATAGTAGCATTAGAATAGACCATGGTTGGAGTGCAAGGAAAAGTTGAAAAGAAAGTAGAAAGAGTAAAACTAAGTAATTTACAATAACGCAGAAGAATAATAAAATATATAAGAAAGAGATAAAAATAAATATGAAACAAGGGAATTTTGTAGAAATATTAGTAGGGAGAATTTAGAGAAGAGAAGATACAAAGTAAAAACTGCTGGTAAAAAGAGAGGTATATCAACTTTAATTATAGAAAAAATACCCAAGACATATAAAACAAATCATAAATAACGAATGATAGGTAATGACTAAAATACTGTCATCTAAGATATTTCCCATGATAAACTGTAAAATAAAGTGAAGTAAGTAAGACAGCGGTGGGATGTCACAAAATGAGGGTAAGAAAGGTACGTAATTGGATGACAGCTTGGCCGTAAATTACAATAGATTCTATCATTACAGAATATTATTAAATTGAGATAAAGAGAATGAAATGAAAGCTGACCGAATTTGACTAAATGTCAAATCCGACAGAGGAAATCAACTATATAATAACATCGATACAACACCTGAGTAAAAGAAAAAGTACAGTTAAAAATGTCCGTGAAAGAAACAATCTCATATTTATTATGACTATGCAAAAACAAAGCAACATGGACAAGCATCCTTAGAGACAAGGCCTCATACATTAAGATAATACATTCACAAATTAATCAATATATATATATATATATATATATATATATATATATACATATGTATATATATATATATGTGTGTGGGGGTGCGTGTGTATGTATGTGTGTGCGTGTTTGTATTTGTGTGTGATTGTGTGTGGGAAATCCACTGCTGTAAAAGCATTAGTACGAGCAAGGTTATCTATCGGTGAAAATGCAAAAAGTTCTTTCACTAACCCGGAAGTAAATAAAAACCTACCTCGACGCCTAACACTGCACAACGTCGGCTCTTTTGCAATCTTTAAACATTTACAAAAGTACAATTGTTCCTTACCTGACGCAGACGAGATAGTCCAAAACACAAAAACAATAGGCACCGAAACAAACACATATAAAAAAGAGGAAGTACTCAAAACCACCTACAATAACCTTAAAATTATACAAGTAAAATAGTTGATTTTGACAGTAATAGTTTAAATCGCTTGTTGTATCATATCATGCGACCCAGTACCTAGGCCCTTCGGCCTAGTTCGCTAATGGCCTACCATACGAAAACTTAGCATTATCCAGAGACAAAATGCTACTAAAAAAGTTAACCATTGCTCCCGTTAATTCCTAGAATAATATGCATACTTCCTGTTTACGCATAAATATAAATATAAACTATATATATAGTATATATATATCATATATATATATGTATATACATATACATGTATATATATACATAAATATACATATCTACATATAAATTATACATATACATATATAATATATATACAATATATATATATATATATATATATATATATATACTATATATATCTATATACATGCAATATATCTATCTATATATACAATATATATGCATCTATTCTATATATACACCTATCTATATACTATTTATATACTATAGATATATATATATACTATATATATATCTTTATATATATACTACATACTAAATATATACTACATATATATAATATATATACTATATACATATATATATTATAGATATACTATATACATATATATATATATTATATATATACTTGATATATACATATATGCTATACATAATATATACACATATATATATATACTATATACATATATGAATACATATATAGTATATGCATATATACTATATATATATAAATACAATATACACTATATACTATATATATATACTATATATACTATGTATATCCACACTATATGTATACTACCTATATCTGTAATCCCTATAGATATATATTCTCTCTCTATATATATCTATATATACTATACATATACTATATATATATCTATATATACACTATATATATGTCTATATATACTATATTTATGCATATATACTATATATATACTCTATATATAAAATATATATAATATATTTACAATATATACTATACATAAACTATATATATATATATATATATATATATATATACTATATCCATATCTTCTATCTATATATAATACATACTATATACTATATATATAATATATACCATATCTATATATACTACATATAATAAATATACTCTTTCTATATATAATATATGCACACTATATGTATATATACTATATGTATATTATATGGATATATATGCTATATATATATTATATCTATATATATTTATATACTATATCTTTACCTTATATACTATATATACTATATATACTTTATATATTATACTATATATATAGTATGTATACTATATATACTATATATACTATATATATACTATATATACTATATATATATATTATATATACTATATATACACCATACATATTATATATATACACACTCTTTAGATACACTTTACAAAATATATACACTATATATACATATATATATATATATACACTATATATACACTATAAAACACTATATATACAGACAATATATACACATAATATATACACACACATACATATATATATTTATATATATACATGTATATAAATATATATATATATATATATATATATATATATATATATATATATATATATATACTCACTTACTAAATAGCGCAACCTACATAATGATCACTTCTGAAGTAAATAAATTTACGCATAAATTCATACTTTCGTATATTAATTTTATGTGAGTAAATGAAGTATATATATATATATATATATATATATATATATATATATATATATATATATATATATAGGTAAATATTTACATGTATCTACTATATATATACCATATATCCACTATATATTTATATATGTATGTAAATATATACTATATATACACTATATATATGCACTATATATACATACACTATATATACACTATATATATTTACACTATATATACATACATTATATATACATACATTATATATATACATACATTATATGTACATACACTATATATATACACACACTGTATATACACACACTATATGTACACTATACAAACTATATATACACATATATACACTATATATACCCTATATATACACTATATATATCCACTATATATACACACTATATATACACACTATAAATATACACTATATGTATACACTATATATATATACACACCATATATATATATACACTATATATAGACTATATATATATACACTATACATATATGTATATACATCTAGTAACTTACTAACTAGCTCTGCCTACATACTGAGCACCTTTTAAATAAATACTTAAATCTGACGCATAAATTTATCTTTTCGTATATTAATTTATCTGAGTAAATGAAGTAGTTGTATATACATATATATAAAATATATTTTAGTCATCGACATACAGACCTGTTTCGTTGTATCACAACTCATCAGTGCCGCTAGACTAACACCTCTCCCAAGCCGAGGATCGAACCTAGAACCGTCGTGATGACAGTCGGCAGTCCTACCCACATGACTACGGAATCGGTGGCCGAAATTAACCTATCCGAACGATTATTTAAATAAACATTCGTCCGCTACTCGTAGAGGGCTCAAACGTTTGTTTGTAAACAAATCGCGAGCTTCGCATTATTTCAGCTAAATTAAGCAGCGAGTAAGATAATTTACAAGAGTGCTCTACCAAAGAGGGGAGCTTTATAAAATATATTTTAGTCATCGACATACAGACCTGTTTCGTTGTATCACAACTCATCAGTGCCGCTAGACTAACACCTCTCCCAAGCCGAGGATCGAACCTAGAACCGTCGTGATGACAGTCGGCAGTCCTACCCACATGACTACGGAATCGGTGGCCGAAATTAACCTATCCGAACGATTATTTAAATAAACATTCGTCCGCTACTCGTAGAGGGCTCAAACGTTTGTTTGTAAACAAATCGCGAGCTTCGCATTATTTCAGCTAAATTAAGCAGCGAGTAAGATAATTTACAAGAGTGCTCTACCAAAGAGGGGAGCTTTATAAAATATATTTTAGTCATCGACATACAGACCTGTTTCGTTGTATCACAACTCATCAGTGCCGCTAGACTAACACCTCTCCCAAGCCGAGGATCGAACCTAGAACCGTCGTGATGACAGTCGGCAGTCCTACCCACATGACTACGGAATCGGTGGCCGAAATTAACCTATCCGAACGATTATTTAAATAAACATTCGTCCGCTACTCGTAGAGGGCTCAAACGTTTGTTTGTAAACAAATCGCGAGCTTCGCATTATTTCAGCTAAATTAAGCAGCGAGTAAGATAATTTACAAGAGTGCTCTAACTACTATATATAGTGTTTATATTTACAAATTGATATACTATATATATGCTATATATACACTGTATATACTATATATATATACTATATATACAATATATACACACATTATATACACACTATATATACAATATATATACACACTATATATACACTATATATATACACACTGTAGAGATATACGCTATATACACTATATATATATATATATATATATATATATATATATATATATATATATATATATATATATATATAAATATATATTTAATAATAACTTACCACCATTAATGTTCATCATAGCCATGATACCCCTGAACAATATACTGTGAAAGTGGCAAGCCGGATACACGTTCTCTAACACGGAGGACAAAACTGAATCACCTGATGTACATGGACGATCTTAAACTCTTCACGAGGACCAAAAATGAACTTGAGACATTAATACATACCACCAAGATTTTCAGCCAGGATATCCAAATGGAGTTTGGTACGGAAAAATCTGCACTACTTGTTATAAGAAAGGGCAAACTAGAGATGACAAAAAGCATTGAACTATCCAACCAAACGTAGATGAGACCGCTGGAGGAGGGGGTAAATAAACCTATAAATATATAGTAGTACTGGAAGCAGACACCATCAAAGAAACAGAAATGAAAGATCAAATTGGAAATGAATAACTCAGGAGAACAAGAAAACTCCCCGAAACCAAATTATATAGCAGAAACAATAATATGCATAAATACATGCGCAGTATCACTAGTAAGATACTCTTGACCGTTCATAGTGTGGACTAAATAAGAACTGAGACAACTCTATCAGAAGACCATGAGATTCATGATCATGCACAATTCACTACATTCGAGGGACGGTGTTTACCGACTCTGCGTAAAAGGAAAAGACGGTTGCAGGTGACTGGCTTATATATAAGACTGTGTGAATAACAGAAAAATAGGATTAGAACAATACTTAATGAATACTTTACATCATCAACATTCTAATCCACATCTGGCATCAATTGAAATGAATGGCTCTCGTCTTCAGGAGGCCTCAAGTTTTGACAAGCTTCTGGGCTTGACCATTACTCCTGATCTTAAATGGAACACGTACATCAAATCTGTTACCAAGGTCGCCGGAAAAATGGTGGGGTCTTCCTATCGATCCGGTAAATATCTCACTGCTTATTCTATTCTCTATCTATATAAGAGCCAGGTACGTCCAAGGATGGAATACTGTTGCCACATCTGGGCAGGAGCTGCTAGAAAGGACTTGTCCTGCCTTGATAGAGCTCAAAATAGACTTCGTAGCCTCGTAGGAGATGTCCTTCTCTCCTCCTTGCAACCTCTATCTCACAGAAGAGATGTTGAGAGTTTGTCTCTGATGTATCGTTATTTTCATGGAAAGTGTTCGACTGAGCTTCAATCTATGGTTCCTCCTGCAAAACTTTCACAAGAAACACTCGTCTAGCTGTAAACACTATCAATAATTCCCGTCCCACTCTTTATCTGTGCCTAAACCTAAACGTAGATTCCATGAACAAAGCTTCTTTCTTAGAACTGCACGCCTGTGGAATTGTCTTCCGTTTTCCTGCTTTCCGGCTGACTACAATATGGTTGTCTTCAAGTCTAACGTAAATAGGTTCTTGATGAGCCGTTCCATATAAGTTATCAAATTTACCAAATTTTCATTACTAATGATTACTATATTGTCCAATTTCTACTGTACACTCTTTAACCCCTTATCCTTCAGTGACCTCTTGGCCTTGATAATGTGGTGATGCCTATGTAAAAGAAACACCGAAAGAATAATCATAGCAGCGAGAAACACGGAAAAAATCAATAAAACAGAAAACAGACAAACAAAGGATGAGACAAAAAAGAAAAGTGGCAAGACAAACAACAACACAGAAGATTCATAAGGAATGCAAAGGTGAAAATAGCGAAAATACTTCGACAAGGATGTGAAAATGAAACATAACTGCAACACAAGACAACTCGATAAGAACCAACACATCAAATGCAAGGATCGAGAAAGCACAAGAAAACAGCAAATGCAGATTCTGTGGACAAAGAGACCAGACGATAAACCATATTATAAGTAAATGCAGCAAACTTGCCCAAAAAGAGTACAAAGACAGACACGACCATGTGGGAATTGTAGTTTACTGGGAATTATGCAAACAACTGAATTTCGAACGAGCATACAAGTGGTAAAAAAATAAGCTGGCAACAGTACTTGGAAACGAAACTTACAAATTTCGATGGCCATGGACATACAAACTGATGAACTCATCCCAGCAAAAACCGGATGTCTTAATACTAAACATAAAAGAAAAATCCTGTCAAATCATATACTTGTTGTTCTAGCTTACCACAGGGTGGATATAAAAAAAGAAGAAACGAAGCCGATACACAGAGCTCCCCAGAGAGCTGATAGTGATATGGAAGATGAAAAAAAAAATCAAAATAATACCTATAATATGAGTAGAAACAGGAACACCCCCAAACAATTTTGAAAGTAGAATAGGAGAATTTGTAATCAAAGGAATGGCTGATAAAATTCAACGAACAACAATAATGAAAACAGCTGAAATATTAAGAAAAACTCTGGAATGTGGAAACAGGAGAAACAAGTGCGGGCAAGACAAAATTCTGCAAATAAAAACATGAAACACTACATAGAACCAAGAACACTAAACCCGCTTATCTATAAGTTCTCTTAACTTTACCCCATTTCCCCATCACTACTACTACTACTACTACTACTACTACTACTACTACTACTACTACTACTACTACTACTAATAATAATAATAATAATAATAATAATAAAGCGGCTTAAATCTACATTTGTATAATAAAACTAGCCTTACTTCTCGGGTAACTCATGATCCCATACTATCTAGTTTAGTCAAAAGTGTCTACGAAAACGTAATTGAACCTTATGTTTGAACAAAAGCTTGTTTAATAGTAATAAAATATATATGTTCTAAATCCAATTAAAAAGAAACATCTAAATCCTCAAAACTATATTAAAATCTTACACGCTTCAATGCAGAGAATTACATGTTGTACCAGTAACATTATTTCATGATATTTAACGTCAATTAGCTGTATAATTTGTCCTATATATATCTGGCGGAGCTGATTCTAAATTGTTAAAGTCCTTACACGGAACGCTGTGAACGTTTCCTTGGGGTTCAATCAGTTTTTTTGTTCGCAGCAATCATGAAATTACTCTGTTTTCCGCGCTCTTTTTTCTCTTCTATTTCCTATCCAATGATGCTTCGATTCCGAAACTAATACATTATTATTACTCATGAGCATATAGTTTTATCACAAAAAAATTAATAAAAACTGTAAAAATAAAATGACAAGGGTATTGTCTTATTTTAACAATGTGTATTTAGAGGGAAAATGCTGCTTAAATACGCATGATTCTTTATATACAGTCAACGCGTGCCATAGATTTACCTTCTGTGTGTAACTCTTATCTCATTAAGTATTATCATCATAACTTTTGTGGCATTACTACAAGGAGCTAACGATGAATTACAAATACTTGAGATATTTTAATATATTGATTGTTAAACATATACGTGTATAATAAAACTAGTAAGAATCAAATTATTTTCAGTATTTGATGTAATTTCCAATATTATACATTTCTAAATTAACTTATATTTAAAAACAAGTTTTCGTTAAATATATAAGATAAAACATATTTAAGGTGTCTCCACCTCCCACCCGAATATATTGTTACGAACGCCAAACAAAATAAATTAACGTTTAATTTGGAACATCTTATAAAACAGTCATGTACAGGCTTCTGCATGATTTCTGTCCAGTTAATTACAGCATGGTACCTTTATCTTCCAATGTAAACAAATTAATTTTTGAGCCGTCCTCATTATACATAGCATATCTAATTTACGATTACTACACTACACCCGTACATTATTAAAACTTATTCTCGAGGATCTTCGGGCCTTGATATGTTGAAAAACTCAAACAGAAAAAGCTAATATGCGGGATCAGATTTGGATTCTCTACGAAATAATTAGAAAATACGGTACTTTTTTTCTCTATTATTTAAACTTCTGATGCGATTGAGCAAAATAAAATGTTGGAAATATATCTCTGCATGTTGTTTCCAAGCTGCTGTTGGATGTATTGCTTACAATATTAGGCAGATTTTGAAAGTAACGTGACAGCAATAAGGTTTTTCCCGTACCTACTCCACGAATTTTTTTTAAATTTACTGTTTAGAAAATGTTGTGCGCAGAATCGCAACGTCTTGCCACGCTGAATTTTGCTTAAGCAGGCAACTCAGACGGGAATGTCTGATACTCTCATCCACAAAAAAGAAGTCCGACACATCAAATAAGAAAATTCAATTGTGAAATTAAACAATCAGGTAATAAAAAAGGCGATGCTAATCCATTTTTGTGTTTTACATATGTTATCTTCAAATTCACCGCGGATATACGGTGTTGTTCTCTTTACTAAAAGAAACTCGACTTTCAGGGACAGAGTATAAAAGAACGTGCAGTATTTGTTATAAAATGTAATATCTTAATTTTACAATCTCTGGCAGTGTTATTCGTTGTTCCTACGCTTTATATATTCAGGCAATATTTATCTCCGGAAGAAAACCTTCATATCCCAGCCAGCATGCAATCAGATTAGTCGGGGGATTGCTAAGCACTTACTTGCGGCGATATTTCTCGTGTCAATCAGGCTGCCTGGTTTCTATGCTATCTTATTTCTATCTTTACCTTCATATTAGCCATCGCCATATCAACCAGCGTATCACATGTTGATACCCTCCGCACACACATCTCGTATTTACAGAAACTATCAGTAAAGAATCGACCCTTGACTATCATCCCGGCATGTTTGGGGCCAGGAACTTTCCCCGTATCTGTATGTTGCCTGATTATAACCTAAAATGGCGCACTCTCCCAGGATTTGTTACCTTACTTTTTCTGCTCAAAGATTTAGCGTCGTAACAATATGTATAAGTAATTTTATGTACACTATTAGTCCTCAGATTTTCTGCTAATTTCCTTCACGTAAAATAAACCAGATATAACATTCTCCGCCTTTTCCTGTTACATCGCCGCTTGAGTTCCTCATAACTATATAGCTCAATTAGCTTCATATTGCCAGTGTGAACCCATTACAGATTTCCCTACAGCTAATCCAAATTACAAATGACAGCATACTAGTTTTCATCGGATACAAACGTAACCTCTATCTGGCCAAATTTACACTCCCTGGGGATTATAGTGCAGTAGACCCCTGGATAAGGGTCAATTTGTTGAGAGTTCTCTTTCACATTTGATTTTTCTCTTTTCCTGGGAAAATATTTATTCATCCTACTCATATGATGGACTTCCGGTTTCAAATTAAACGTGTCTCTGAATTGTATACATAGAATTCTATTTATTTTATTTTTTCTTGAAAAATACTAAGTAGTCTGGTATGTTTTTGTCGTCCCCAACGTATACACCTCGGCTGGTTTTAATATTCAATTTGATTTTATTATATATAACTCCGACGCAAGTTGAACTAAATACATGTATTCTGCTTAAATTTGATTTTCTATCACAGAAAGCTTTATGTGGGATTCTGGATAGAATTTCGTTGAAGAACCAATTGCTTGAATATGCAGCATTTATTAGTGAATACACTTATAGTTTTTTTTTTTTAGTTTCGATTTAATGAGTAGCATCTTGCCATTTCAAAAGTGTATGTCATGATATTTGAGCTGTTCGGTTTTGGTTTGAGTTAAGAGTCGATTTTTGATGTTTGATAAGATCCTTAATTAATAAAAGTTAAAGTAAAATCAGTGGATTCTGCACGATTGTCAGGGCGGATACACTACGTCATATTAGCAGGCCATGTCAGCTAGGTATTTTTGTTGCTGGCAAAGTGTCAAATTTGTTATTTAAAAAGAATATAGTGTTCCATTTTATTTAATAGCTAATAGAGTTCCATTCTGATACACTAGTTTGGATTGCAATTTGCATCTTCTTTAGTAACAGCTTTTATAAAATATATATTTTTTTTTAATTTGGAGATTAGAAGAGCCTTGCCCAGAATACTTAAACAAAGTTCACCTTTGTTATTCCATAGCGAGATTTTAGTATTGCCTCTCTTATAGACGATACAGTTTACTTTACGGCCGTCGGCTAGCTCTACAAAGTAACATTGAGTGTTAAAGTGTGAATTAAAACAGATAACATCCGATTCCTTCCTAATTACATGTGCCGTTCCCTAACAATCGACAGAAAAGTCGTTAGTGTTTGTTGAAATGTCAAACGTGCATATAAATAAGTATGTATGTCCACTAAGGAATTTCTCCACATGTCTAATGGAGTCTCCTTCAATAATCTTCCTTTTACATTGAAAACACTTGTGATTGGGTCATCCACAATTATAGCATATGATGTTTGTCGTTTTCTTAAGAGAAAAAAGGTTTTGGAAAAATTGTTGTGCTTATCAGAGTTATTGCGGTTGTAAATGGCTTAAACTTACAACGCAATCCATCATGGACCAGGAAGATTAATAGACTGTCGGTAATAACGTCGCCAGGCATTTTTAATGAATTTGCTGTTGTTTCGCCCTTAAAATGTAACCTGTAATTGGCTCGGTTTACTTATGTTTAAGAGATGTTAGTCAATTTATTCATATATAATTTTGGATTTAACTTTCGATAAATAATGCTCTCTTAATATGATTAATATATTGCAGTCATCGTCCAAGGCTTCTCACATTACCAGGAATGCACTTCGGTCATCATAGCACTGTTTTAATTCCGCCAGAACAGTTTCATTGTTTTCAATAACATTCGCGTTGCTTCTGTTTTTAGGATATGCCCGAATTTACTTGTGTCACTTTTGGATTTGTAAATATTATAAAACTGTACTTGCCACAATTACAATTTTGATTCTGATTCATCGAAGTAAAGAGGCTTGGCCTAGACCCTCTTGAACTGAAAGCCAAGTTTTACTTCAGAAATGTGTCCAATGGGCAGCTATTTTATACAAGTTCTGAATATTAATAATTTATAGTGGGTAGCTGTTCTGTACAGTCAATGTATTTTATAATTTTGCAAGCTAAGACCAAAATATCCTTCTCTTGCTAGCAAAAAGTTAAAATGCTAAAATATTCAATTTTTATGAAGCAGTTCTTGTTTCTGATTGGTTCCTAGAAGAAAGCTAATTAATTTTATTCGTCAGTCCTTATCGACAGCGTTTGTAAATATAATCTCTCACATTCCAGGGGCCATATCCCCATTATGCATACAATATAAATATTGCAACATTTACCCTTCGAATCATCTGAGCAAAAATCATATGCTTCTCTTTCAAGATAGTTTTATAATAGTTCTGGTATGGTTTTAGCAATTCGTTGTAGAATAATCGTGGGGAAGATTATGACGTGAAATTACATATCATAGTGAATGTCACTTCTGGCATGTAATGGCGACAAATTAGCATACCAATTTTCTAGGTAACCTTTTGTCAAGTACAACACTCAAATTCGCAAAGAAGAGCCGAAGTGCTTATCGTTCATGTTGCAGTAAAGTATTTAACTGAAATGGTCATGTTTTTATATTAAATATTTATCCCTCGTATCACATAGTTAATATTTACGATCTCTTAGCCGTAACCAGTCTTGAAGGGAGCATATCCTCTTGGTCATACACTGCCTCATTTTGTATAGCAAATAATTCGGTCAAGTTGTTAGCCAGGACATGCAACTCAGAATATGATGGTTATCCTTAACTATCTGTACATATGAGTGTAAAATATCCATAACATGTTTTAAAATACACAATTGGGGCATCTTACCGCCTCAGGAGACCAGTCCTGTAGCTCCGCAGATTACAAACGCCGTCATATGACTGATCAGCACGCCATGCAACTCAGACAAGTAGTACTTTTTTCCAAATATCTCGTGAGTCTTATCGAGCCTTACGTGACTGGTCTTCTCATGTCACTGCTTATAAAACTGAACCGTAATCTTTCGAGGCAGAGAAAATTTGGGTTTTTTTAAGTCATTTTACTGGAATAACACTAACCTGTTTACTAAACAACGAACCAGGATGTCTTGCCTGATTTACACCCCTATATACACTCACACACACATATGCATATATATATGAAGACTTATTCACATAAATACAGAAAGGTATAATTTTATATGTAAGTTCATCAGTATTTGCTATAACAGTGCTACAAAAATTAGGTATAGTTAGATAGTATGCTATGAAATATATATTGCTCACGAGAATTCTCACGAGAATGTAAAGTGGAATATTCAATGTAGCTTAATTGGAATTTATATTTTAATAATTAACTATATATGTATATATATATATATATGCATATATATATGTATGTGTATGTTTCTCTATAAAAACCTTTCAAGTAAAAAGAGTATTAAATTAATTCACCTTCACATTGTTTCATTCAAAACTTTCGAAAAGCCATAAGAAAGATATAAAAACTAAACACTTAAAAAAAACTGATAGATTTAGTTTTTTTATTTATTTTATTCACGTATTTTTCCGAAAAGTTTTAATTTATTTTCTTTTCAATCCAAAAACTGTATATTTTTGCATCATGGTTAATTGTTTGGCAAATTTATATAATTGAATGAAACACGTGTAAGACGCAACAATAAAACAATATAAATGTGAAATTGGTTAATATTTCTGTGATTTTAGAATGTTTAATAAACCTATATCAGTTCTGTTAGTGTTAATTTATTTCTACCGAGCTTAATTAATTGTGGTAATTTCGAATAGCTTTATTGAATATATACATTGTAATATATATATATATATATATATATATATATATATATATATATATATATATATATATATATATATAAATTTACAAACGTTCGTACATATGTGTGTGCGTGCTTGTCTACGTGCGTACTCATATCTATATATATCGTGGTATTTGATTTGTGAGGAACAATTTTACATGTAATTCACTTCCAAATACATTTCGGCTGCTGTAAACGGACTCGTTGTCTAATTAAAAAGCAAATATTGCTATTAAATTTCTTTTCGTGAACCCTAAAATGATATGCTTCTTCATATATGTGAAAACTTATTAATATCTTTTTACGTATGTGAACAAATAAGTTTTACTTGGCTAATATGATGCAATTTCTTACATAGTTAAGGACTGAAAAGCTTTGAAGTTCTGATGTATAAACACGTATATATAATCAGTTATTGTTTTCACGAGGAAAAGCAGGGTAAGAAAGTGTTTTTTTCCCTGAGCAACAAATGGACTTCTTTACTTTTATCAAATAAATTATAAGACATAAAGAAAGAAGTAAATATTGAAAACATACAGGAAAATTATGAAAGACAATAGAGAAACAAAAGACGAAAATATTAATAATGGCGGTAAAGAAAGAGAGAAAAAGAGAATCAAACAGTGACTGAGGCCAAAAAAGACGGATATATAGACGGAAGGAGACTTATAATAACCTTATATATATATATATATATATATATATATATATATATATATATATACATATCTATATATACATATATAGATAGAGAGGAGTTGGAGAGTGAGAGTAAGAGAAAAAAAGAAATTTCGAGAAAGAAATGTAGATCTATATAAAGATAGAGAGTACAAATGCGTGAAAAAACAAAAAAAAACGAATAGAAATGCGAGGGAAAGTAAATTTTTACCTGTCAGTTTATGGTTATTAACCCAGTTTCTTTGAAGTCGGTCATGTTGACAGTTATGTCGCGATACGGGCGTCATGACTCGGCCGCTTCTAGTCCAGGAAATGGTCATGAAGTAAAAAAGTAACAAAAGAAAGAAAATAAATATGAGAAAATATTTTTTTAATATGAATATAAAATGTTTAAAATATAACAAACTTAAAAAAAGAGCTGGAAAAAAGAACAATCACTGGATTCGTTGAGGACGATGGGAAGAAACGGAAAAGAAAACGGATATATATACTAATCAAAGCACACATTTACAACTGCCAATTAATCTTATTATTACTACTACTATTATTATTATTATTGTTATTATTATTAATATTACAAATAGTAGTAGTATTAAGAGTTGTAGTATTTATAAAATTAAGAGTTGTAGCAAAAGAAGGAATAGTTGTTGTTCATTAGTAGTAGTAGTAGTAGTAGTAAGAGGGAGAATAATGGTAGTAATATTACATATTCTGGTGTATTTCCCACATTTTTTTAATAATACAAATTTGGTATCTGACCCTGTGATGGTAAGATATACTATTTCTTCCATTAATTACGTCATAATTTTTGACTGATGGATATTTGGAATCTATCTGTTTGGAAACATCAATTGGAATCTATCTGTTTGGAATTAATTAATTAATCAATTAATGCAATACAGAATTACGTTTCAATATTATATTGAAGTTGATAGCACCGTACATATTTAATTAACGTCAATTACACCCGTGTCTGAAGTACCTTTTGGGGGGGGGTGTTTGGGTTTGGCACATTCGTGCATTATGATATTATCAACACGGTTATTACATTAGAATTTTCGGTGGTTATGTTTAATGTTTGCTGTTTTCCTGAAGACATTCAAGCCTCAAATATCATCATATACGGAATATTTTTATTATTATTATTATTATTATTATTATTATTATTATTATTATTATTATTATTATTTGCTTACAAAGAGTAGTCATACAGGCCATCATTAAATATTAATCATTGAGAACAACTTATCGAACATTCTGGAGTTGAGTTACATCAAGTCTCCCGAGATTTCCAGTATTCTTTACCTCTTTCAATAACCATTGCAGATTAATGTGCGTTTGGGAAACACTTGTCTACCAATGATTTCTCGTTGGTAGCTCCAATTGGTCTTCACGGCAACAAGCCTCCCGAAAGTCCCAGTTCATTTTTGCACTCATGCATGGAAGTTTTGTCTAGTGCATTACCTTTCGATATTCCCATTATTATTATTGGCTCACATGGAACTTTCATACAGGTCATCCTAGGTCTGATTGAACACCTGTAGTGTTCCTTAGAACTTTAGTGACAAGTTTCCCGAGACGCCCAGCACTCTCCACCTCCTTCGATACCGTTACCAAATAGATTTGCGTTATCTAACAGCTTATCAGCATTGATTACTCGCTGGCATCGGCCATTGGTCTGTACTGGAATTTGAGTGGCACTATGCCTCCCAAAGGTCCCAGCTCTCTTCGCGCTCCTACAGGCGAGGGTTGGTCAGACCTCTCTCCTCGGTCTTTCTCTCATCCTTGACCCTTATCGGCTATTTGGTCTCACACATTTTAGGGGGGGCGTGATGGGGCAATGGGAGGGTATTCGTGATGGGAATGTAGAACTTGTTGATATACAGCTTCAGTGTTTTTCATGTTTTGCCTCTGCAACAGTTTGTCTGGCTCACGCATGTGTTTCACGTGTATAATTCTCCGCATACAAGGATTTTCCTTTATATTTCATTATTGTTAGTCGTTGTATTCGTGCAGCCATTCCCCTGATTCCAATTTCTCCCAGTCTTTTTTCAAAGGTTTTCTGAATTGTTCCTAGTGTTCCTACTATTATAGGTGTTATTTTGATTTTCTTTATCCAAATCACTTTTAACTCTCGGGCTAGCTCTGTGTATTTGCTCCGATTCTCCTTTTCCTTCATACTGACATAGTGGTCAGCTGGGAGAGCAAAATCTACAACTTGACAGAATTTTTCTATCTTGCTAATTATTACATCTGGTCTTCTTGCTGGGATGGGGTTGTCTGTCTGTATATCCATTATGTCCATGTCCCATAGGATGTTGTGTTTCTCATTTTCGAGTACTGTTGTGGTTTACGCTTATATCATTTGCCTGTACGTTCAAAATGCAGCCGTTTGCACAGGTCCCAGTGCAACGCCCTCCCCACTTGATCGTGCTTGTTTTTGTATTTGGGGTGGGGCAGTTTGCTGCATTCACTTACTATATGGGTTATCCTTTCGTTTCTTTGTCCACAGAGTATGCATTTGCTGGTGCTACAGTTATTACAGATTCCGGTTCTCGGTTTATAAGTCCTTTTCGCATCCATTCCCAGGTGTTTGCGTTATTCTTATCTTTTGTAATCCTTAGGAATCTTCCGTGGAGTTATTTCGCTTCCCATTTTTCTTTTCTCGTTTTTTCATTTGTCTCTCTGTTTTCTGTTTTGTTGTTTTTACAATGTCTTGCTAATATAATTATCCTTTCAGTATTTTGTATTATGTATTTTTCTAGTTCTTTTTTGTGTCATTCACACAGTCTTCTATGGAGATCAGTTTTCTCCCACCGTCTTTCCTTTTCCCGTAGAGTTTGCCAATAACGTTCTTTGGGTGTAGTGCATGATGCATGGTAAAGAGTTTCCTGGTCTTCTGGTCAAGCTGTCTCAGTTCTTCTTTTGTCCACCCTATAAACGATCCAGAGTATCTTACTAATGATACTGCCCATGTATTTATACTTTTTCTTAGGTTTTTGCTCTATAATTTCGTTCAGGAGTTTTCTTGATCCCCTGAGATATTCCTTTCCAATTCTCTATTTCATTTCTGTTGCTTTCATAGTTTCCGCTTCCAGAATTCCCAAGTATTTATAGTCGTCTTGTTCCCATAGTGCCCTAATCTCCGTTTAGTTAAGTAGTTCCATGCCTTCTGTCGTTTTCAGTTGCCCCTTCCTTAAAACCAGTAGTGCGCACTTTTCCATTCCAAATTCCATTTGAATATGTTGGCTAAACATCCTGATAGTGTTAAATAGTGTCTCTAGCTTCTTTTCGGTCCTTGCAAAATGTTTCAAGTCATCCATGTACATCACGTGGCTAATTTTCCCCTCTGTATTTGAGAACTTATATCCAGCTGGGCACTTTTCAGAATACTATTCAGGGGCATCATGGCAATGATGAACAGTAATGGTGATAGTTAGTCTTCTTGCAAGACGCCTCTTTGCATGTTAATTTCTGTTATGTGTTGTCCATCAGTTGTCAATTTCAGTCTCCATATTTTCATTGCATTTTCTATTACGTTTATGATTCCGCTTGGTGTTTTATACATTATTATCCATGCTTGACGGATGCTGTCGTATAATTTTTTTCTAGTGGATCAATGTCACGGCTAAGTTCTTTCTCAAACGGTTCCCCTATTTTAGGATCTTTTGATCTATATATAGCAGATCATGTGCTCCTCCGTCTCTCTTTTTGAAATTCTTTTTGTTCCTCGGAGTATTTTTATTATTATTATTTTTATTATTATTATTATTATTATTATTATTATTATTATTATTATTATTATTATTATTATTATAATAATTTTTATTACTATTATTATTATTTTATTATTATTATTATTATTTTTATTATTATTATTATTTTTTATTATTATTATTTTTATTATTATTATTATTATTATTTTTATTATTACTAAATCGGACATAACTGCAAGGAACCCAATTAGGGAGTTTAGCACAAGATGAATTCACATTACACTTAACATTCTGCATGTCAGTACAGTCGGGGAAACATCCACCCGTAAGTGAACTCCAAATTCTGGATATTCTGAGAAAGAAACTATTAATGTAGAAGGCTTTCGGGCATCTCTTCTGTGAAGGGTGGGACTTTTCTGATTGTCAGGTTTGTCGGGTATGTTCATGCCGAGGAGATACAAGGCGAAGTTCAATGGATCATCTATCATTAAAATACTTGTAAACAGGCAGAAAGGTGCAACATTTCGTTGATGGGGCAGACTAAAATCTACCTGATAGTCTAGGACCAATTAGGTTGACGACTCTCTTTGAAATCTTGGCCAAGAGTGAGAGACTAGTAGCAGGTGCACTAGCCTAAATGTGACAACAATACTCCATACATAGCGAATGATTTCCTTGTAGAGGTACATGGTACTTTCAGCCGTAAGTAAAATTCTAACACGGTATGGAGACACCAACTTCTTTGCAGCAGTGACAGCAAAGCAATCGGTTGTATTTTTTCCAACTGATGTTCCCTGTTATCATTAAGCCGAGGAGTTTTAACGAAGTATTTCAGGTAATATATCATTTGCCATAGCTATTTGTGACTAAGACGGTCTTATAAAAGGGCAGAAGCTGAGGGTTATCAGCAAACGTATCTCTGAGACTATTTTATCAGGGGTTTATTTATGAATATCAGAAATCATAACAGTTCAAGAATATGCCCACATTATATACTATTGTTTAGATATACGATCAGCGGGGACAACATGGTTTCTCCTTTTTTAAGACGGAATTAATTATGTGTAGTATTTAAACATCTGATTTTCATAAGAAGACCATCGTGTCATACCAAAAACCTTCTCAAAAGCCTTAGATGTATCTGGGGTTACTGCCATACACTTCCTTGCTTTCTCCACAGTATGATATATACGTTCAGAGATTAAATTTTAGATATCTGCAGTAGAACGTGCTTGTCTAAATCCATATGTTTACTCGGACAAAAGTTTAGCAGCTCTAAGGTAAAGGAGTGGAGCTTCTTAATTATGGACTCAAGTATTTTGGCGAGGAGGAAAGAGACTAAGGCAGCGATAATTTAATACGTAAATTCTTTAAACAGAACTTTTGCACACTTGTATCACAGAAGAATCTTCCAGTAGTCAGGAAATTAAGATTCGTTAAGGTATTTGTTGAAAAGTTTAGAGAAACTGAGCAGCTCAGCGGAGCGTTTTTCAAATAATACAACCAGAACATGTGCTTCAATTGGCACTTTTAGCCACTCAGTGGTCTCAAAAGTGCACTGTTCTGAGAAAATATATTTCACATAGGGCATTTCTGATGAGATCGCTGATTGATTCGCAGTCGGCCTTCTCATCATACCTTGCCTTTTTGAGCAATGGATCTTCAGCTTTGGGTCGAGAGCTAAGAGTGATTTCTACCATTGTCACATCGTGAGTATCATTCCCGAGTGGGCTATCGGCATTCGTTACAAAACCATCGGGGAATGTCTTCAGAAATGCATCTAAAAATGGGGCTTCTTGATCTTGCTTACCTGGGAAACGTGTCGGAAACGTAACTGTCCGTTATAGGGACTGTGATATAGAAAAGCTATGTATTTTGCTACCTGCTACTTCTGTGTCAGTAGAGAAACCAAGCAGATTACTGTGGTCAATAGTTGAGTCACGAAATACATGTACTTGCGCGCTAGTAGCGAGGTAGAGTGATGTATCTATATTGACAGAGACTTGGATGATTAAGTCCAATCAGGAGCCGAGTGAGAACAGTAGAGAAAATATAAGTAGCAAACGCTATGTTGCAGGTTAATTCTAAAGGGCATAACGGCCTGATAATCTGATTCTACAGATTCTCTAGTTAAAAATAGGGAATTTCGAATATATATTTTAAGTCCATGCATATAGTTGCCTGAGTCCTTACGGCAGAATAAAATATAACCAGCATGTTAGCCAGTTTGAGGTGATGATGATGATGATTATTATTATTATTATTATTATTATTGTTGTTGTTGTTGTTGTTCTTCTTCTTCTTCTTCTTCTTCTTCTTCTTCTTCACTCACTAGAAATGATGAAGGGAGTAATAACCAGCAGTATATCACGTGCAAAAACCTGTTTTATTTTCGGGAATCTTATTGCCAACAAGTATTTCCAAATTTCCAGTGCACTTCGCCTTTCTCGACAATCACCGCATATTACCTTGCGTTACATACAATTAATTAATCGCTAGGAACGCCCATTCGAAGTCCGTGAAGTTTGCGTGCCTAAATGTCTCCCTCAACGTTTTAGTGTTATCCGAACTTTTCAACTGGAGGTTTTGTTTGTGCTGTCCTATATCGGTCTTTATATCTTCCTTGACACTTCACGACTCTTAATGACGCGAACACATGACATGGTAATAATTCTGGAGGGGCGAAGGGGGCGTTATTTTACATTTTTGGCGCAGTCAGTTTTCAACATGTTCTTAATCTTTTTTCTTTCGATTAAGACTCCGCATTCTATTTTTGTCATTAAGATTTCAGCTCTTTTCATTATTGCTATCCTTAGTATCATAACATTGTTCCCTGATTCCAATTTCTTCCATTTTCAAAAATGTCTCTGATGATTTCCTGATTATTGACATAATTTTGACCTTGTTCATTTCACATATCTCTTTCAGATTTTGGCCCGTCCGATGTTTTGCATCACCGCTTCCTTAATAGGAAGTCTGTAACTTGCGTGACGGCGAAAATCACAATCTGGAGAGATTTCTCCTCATTGTTTAATGTTTTGATATTCTTTCTCTTTGTTTCAGTGAGTTTTATTTTAAATCCATGCCCGGGAAGATTTTATGATTTTCGTTTTCAAGTACTGCTATCGGCTTGTGTTTAATTTATTTGTATGTGTGATGTCAATGCAGTTGTTTACATGACTAGTAGTGTACTGCCCTCCCCACCTATTCATAGGTTTTCTTAGTTTGCTTTTTCTGCAAGTCCCTTGCATTTATTACTTTATGTTGTAAACCGTTTCATCACTTTATCTACATAACTTATATAATTTTACCCCCGTTTTTTTTTGTTTGTTTTCAGTTTGGCTTAATATAATTCGTTCTTATCGCTCTGTTTTGGCGATTTATAGTAGTGATTGAGTTTTCATGTTTGAGTGTCGGACAGTGTGCATATCGAGTATCGGTCTGTACTTTTAATTTTATGAAGGAGTAGCCAATAAATTATGGAGTGTGGTCTCTATTAGAAATATTATAATTATTTTATTCACACTATATATATGATAATATATCCTGTGTGCATAGGGTTTCATCGTTACTGGAACGGGTTTACTGAATGAAAAGTGTTTTATAATCAGCAGCAAAACGTAATCGCCACAAGGAGCTCAATGAAATTGAGAGGAAATGATAAAATAAACACGGTAATGATGTATATAGCATAAATAAAGGTTTTATGAAACAGTGCATATTTTTGGAAAAAATTTTGCATTTATAAAGAGCTATTTTGTTTGATTATTTCACAATACTTATCGTTTTTTCAATGTTTATTTTTGATACATTTTATCTATTTAATCTTTTAATATTATTCTCGCTATCTCTATTTTTTTTCCGGACCGTGCTCCTGTTTCTCTCTCCAGCTATATATATATATATATATATATATATATATATATATATAGAGAGAGAGAGAGAGAGAGAAAGAGACATGTACATATATATATTTACCCACATATACATATATATATACATACATATACATACATATATATATAAATATATATATACGTATATATATATAAATATATATATAAATATATATATGCATATATATATATAAATATATCTGCATATAAATATAAATATGTATGCATATATATATATATATATATATATATATATATATATATATATATATATATATATATACATGCATACAAATATATAGGGTGTTCCAAAAGTCTTGGGCACATTTCAAGTCCTCATATCTTCATAACTCTGAATAGTAGCAAGATGAAAGTGGTACCATTTTAAAGCTAAATGCATTAAGTTTTTTTGTAAGGCTTTTGATATTTTTCATTTCTTTTTAGATCAAATATCAAAATAGTTCTTACGATATTCAATGTCAAAATGTGCCCAAGACACTTGGAATACCCTGTATATATATATATGCATACAAATATATATATATATATATATATATGACTACAAATATATATGTGCATACAAATATATATGCATATATACATATATACATATATATACACATATATATACACATATATATACATATATATACATATACATGCATATTTATACATACATATACATACATATATACACATATATACATATATACACACATATATACACACATATATACGTATCTATATACAAATATATACATACACATATATATAAACATATATTTTTACATATATCCACATATATATATACATATATACACACACATATATATACATGCATATACATATATATATATACATGCATACACATATATACATACATATACATATACAAACATACATATGTAAATATACATACACAAACATATATACATATACATACATATACATATATACATATACATATACATATATGCATATATATACATATGCACATACATACTTATATGTATATATATACAAATATATACATGTATATATATATATATACATATATATAAATATGTGCGTGTTTGTGTTTGTGTCTGTGTTTAAATGAGTTACAAATATAATGTGTTTATTAACACGTACACTCAGTAATATTTAGAAATACGTTATTTCGATTACTATTAGTTTTGTTGCAAACTGAACTTTCATCTTAAAAATTAGATTGTAATTATTACAATTAATTTATTATGGACATTTTAGAAGTGAGTATTACACCCTCTGACTCATATTTTTTTTATTTAGTAAGGTTGCCTTCCGTAGTTATTCTGAACAAGAATCAATTTTTCTATTTGTCTGGTTGAAAATCTGATTTCCTGCCAGAAAAAGTCTGAAAATAATCTCTTGTATATTTACCGGCTCAGCGAACGTCGCCTTAGACAGTAAAGACCGACTTATCTCGTAAATCATATAGTTCCCTATTGTAGATTGCTGGGTAGATGACCTAAAATGACATACTTGTATATTTACGCTTACACAGATCTGATCATATATCACTTCAAGTAAGATATTCAAGATAGACTGACCAGTAAATCATGTCTTTGGCTGACGTTCAGGAAAAAAAGCCAGCAAATGCCATAATATAAGTGTATGTTTCATGTAGTGGATCACCCACTCTGGATAACAATGCTACATGAAAATTTCCATGTAGATACATATAATTATATAATTTAAATTAACATGTATATTACGAAATAGATTGCCAATTAGAATAAAATATAATAACATTGGCCTTTTACATTTACCGTTATAGCTTTCGAATTACGGAAAAATCGGTCTAATAGTCAAGACAAATGTTGATGCTGATTAAGATATATCTGCTGGATTAATTCTCTCTGAATAGAATTATTTGCATAGAATATGTAAACTAATTTAAAACTAGTCGTCATTCACATGATTGTATATTAACGGCGATAGTTATTAACTAGAATAATGTATTGGCAAAATTGCTCTTTGTCTTTTTTTCATAGAAAATATTTTCTCCATCATCTATGCTATATTAAACTTTTTACTTATAGAAGGTTCTTAGGAATCAGTCGAGATTTTCACATGTGTGCTGACTATTAATTATGTATAACTTGTAAAGATTATTTTCAATTTGCGGAATAAAAGTATAACGCCACTATATTCATAATATAATTGTACTTATTTTCTTTTGTATATTACTTATAGGAAACCTAGTTACTCATGTGTATATATGTTATCTTGCTATTGCCAATTTACGCCGTGTAGTCCCTAACACGGAGACAGCATTATTCCGAAATACAAACTGTCTGAATATACAAACTAATAACAGGCCACAGCGATTTTCTAATGTCTGACACCCAGAAACGTTAAAAATACGTGATTACCTTAAATAACCTAAGTTTATGATAATTTCTTGGTCTTGATTTATGTGACAACTTATGTTTGCAAGGTGTAATCGCGAAAAATATTGGTTTCCTTTCTATAACACTAGCATTTCAGCCCGGCGATGGAGGAATCGAACGGGGTGAAACCTAACGTTTATGCTGTTACGACCACCGCCAAACCGGAAGCGACATTTTTTTTTTAAATTAAGGCTAGACAATCTAAACTTTCACAAATATCGGCCAAAAAAGTGATGCCCGCTGTACAAAATTGCCTAGTTGAAGGGGAAGATATTAACATTTTTAGCCAATTTTTCGATATTTGTCGTTTGAAAGGTCGACCTTTTAAACGATACTGATCTTGGTAAAATCCGTCGCCCCTATTGAAAGTTTAAGGTAGACCTGAAAACATACATACATACATTTATATATTGGTAACTAAAAATTGTCGATCCAAACTGATGAAAAATGTTGCACTATCTCTGAATACCCTTTATGTAAAATTCCAAATATTTAGCCCAGAAATTTTCTGAGTAATTTGGAAGTGACCGTAGAGGTCAATTTTTTTAAAGCTTTGACCCCTACTATTACCTCTTAAAATTTATTGTTTTTGGGTGCAAATCAAGCTATTAAGTTAGATCCATGTCCAAGGAATCTATATCTTAAATTTAAAGTGCGAAGCCCCACAATTGTCGGAGGAGTTTGGTAGAGTTCTAAAAGGTCAAACCGTTGAACTTTGTCCTCTTAATCGCCAAAGTTCTGGCCAAAAACCAATCACATCGATTTTCCGAAAGCTCAGTACCATATATATCGAATTTAGAGTGAGTAGACTAAAAATTGACAGAGTTATTGCGTAGGGAAATGTACACAGACACACAGCTACACATACACCTTCACTTTTATAGATATACAAGCATGGACACCCGACGTTGCCCGGGTGTCTGGATGTGTAGGTTGAGCAAAAAAAAAACAAAGTGGTAGTAAGGAGGCAGGCTCGAACCCGTACCGCTAAGGAGGAAAAGAACGGGGTAAAACCTAACGTTTATTCTGTTACGACCACCGCCAAACCGGAAGCAACCTTTTTTTAAATTAAGGCTAGAGGATGACTTCAAAAAATATCGGCGACAAAAGTGACCCCCCCACTGTAGAAAAGTGCCTAGTTGAAAGGGAAGATGTTTCAAATTTCGAGTCTGTAGACTAAACATTGACAGAGTTATTGCGTAGGGAAATATACACAGACAAACAGACACACAGATACACATACACTTTCACTTATATATATATATATATATATATATATATATATATATATATATATATATATATATATATATATATGTAGATAATGGTGAGTAAGAAATTATTTAAGAGATATGATGAAACATATTAAAGATTAATATGCTTCATGACTGCACTACGACTATTGAAAAACATTCAAAAGTCCCCTTTCTTATTATAATTGTTATCTTATGTCAGTTACTAGATAATAAATATATTAGAAAAGTCTATGTGAAACCTTGAAAAAATCATCTCTTTAATTTGAATTAGAAACTGCTATTCACGAGAACAAAGCGTGTTTTAACATTCATGGATTACCGGTAGGCACTTATGCTCATAAATTTGTTTTTTTTAAGAACTAACGATGGGTTAATGGATCTATATTAAAGTTGGCTCAAGCGTTTTTTATAGATCATTTAGAAATAATATCTCCTAGTATTTTATTGATTTTACTGTTTATTTTACTGCCAATTAAAGCCTAAATGCGAAAACTAGGATGTATCGAAATATACTCCCACTTATATCAAACATGAGAACTTATACATCTGGAGAATGTCGGTGGTTACATCGACCGACATAGTATACAAATAATGCACAAGAAACATTACTCCGATTTATCGAAACGAAAATACATATATGTTTGTTCCAATCCAGATGTATTCTTGTTATGTGTTGCTGTTGTGTTCGTGAAAGATCATGTAAATAGTTACTTTAATAATACATTTTAATGCGATTTATTTGCATGCAACTACCTTCTATTGAACATAAGTTTTTGATCCCATTCGTTATCTTTTTTCTCCTTGACATAACCATAGTCGTTTACAATTTACGATTTTTATTTATAAGACAAAATTATTGCCATTTTAATGATAACAAGTTCGATGAAAATTTCGATTAGCTAAACATTTTTAAATATATTCATTTCTCAACACGTCATTCTTATGAAGCACCTAGTTATATTTATTAGATCCGCCGGTCTGTAACGAACCTACCACATCATAAATATAAACAGACTACTGTTACATAGGGGGTTCATTGAGAGAGTTTTATTATTAAGAGGGATGTTGATGTACTCAGAGGGAGAGAGAAGATCATTTTATTGTAAGAGACTTTGTTCGTTTTATGAAGATTCATATTTATATTAAAACTGTTCATTCCTTAGATGTGTAGAAGAAGACAGGGAAGAATAAAGCTCTTAGAATGATGAGATAGTGTTCACTGTTCGGACATTGTGTAGACATGATGATGTTGAGACGTGTATGTAAAGACATTTTATAACACACATATATAATACAATTTCACTTTACCTTCTTGTAAGAATCATAAGAAAAGACGAGCTTTACAAAACACATGATGGTTTATTTCGCCACGTCCGGCCGTAGTTGTTTCCATCATCAAGAATTCAAAGTCTCACATTTTAGTTTCAAAGTGACGTCTCGCTTCCTAGACGACAGACTCTCTCTGAGTTTTCTCATTGACTGTTTTCTAACTAAAGTTTTTTCTCTCCCTAGAACTTTCTATTTTCCGTGACGTCATACACATGTTTAAACATGTGTCTTCTTTCACGTGTTCTGGACATACATGTCCAAAATTTCTCCTATACTCAGTAACCTATTTTTCCAATATGTTAAAAACATTATCTTATAAGCTGCATTCTTTCAATTTAAAATTTCATAAGAAACTTGACTGTTCACATTCTTTTCTTGAAATATTTTATCTATTTCGAAACAAACGTTTATTTTACATTTTTACATCCTCACACGTAATCTATTTCTAAACCTAAATTCGAATTCGAGGTTCGAATTTGGCCTATGCTATTTCATTTTCATGTTAACTAAATCTCTCTATTTTTATACTTACATGAAAAGGGGGACAGCCCTTATAATGTAACACTACCATCTTAAGTCTAGAATCATATATTTTTGCCATCACGTTTCCAGTATTAATCCATATCTCTCAGAAATGTTTCTTACGGTACATGTAACTTGCCTTCGCTAAGAATTTGCGTTTGTCACATGACAGATACCTATGATATATTGTTTATCCCCAAAACATCACCACGTAAAGTTTACTTATCAGTTAAGTATAGGAAAACGACGGATAAGAAAAGCAAATATATTTATACTAGCATTTAAGACAGGCGTTGCCCGGGTGTTTCGATGTGTATGTTTAGCAAAAAAAAAAAAGTGATAATAGTGAGGCAGGCTCGAACCCGTACCACAAAGGAGGAAAAGAACGGGGTAAAACCTAACGTTTATGCTGTTACGACCACCGCCACACCGGAAGCGACACCTTTTTAAATTAAGGCTAGACAATCTAAAGGAGAAGATAACTTTCCTAAATATCGGCGAAAAAAAGTGATCCCCCTCTGTACAAAATGGCGTAGTTGAAGCGGAAGAAATTAATGTTTTTAGCCAATTTTTCGATATTTGTCGTATGAAAGATCGAGTTTTAAAACGATACTGATCTTGGTATAATCTGTCGCCCCTATTGAAAGTTTAAGGCAGACATGCACACAGAACTACATGCATACATTTATATATTAGTAACTAAAAATTTTCGAGCCAAGCTGATGAAAAAGTTTGCCCTATCCCTGAAAAACTTTTATATAAAATTTCAAATATTTAGACCAGAAATTGTCCGAGTAATTTGGAAGTGACCGCAGAGGTCAATTTTTCTTTAACTGTGACCCTTATTATGACCCTTAAAATTTATTGTTTTGGGCTCAAATCAAGTTATTACGTGAGATGCATGTCCAAGGAACCTATATCTAAAATTTCAAGTGCGTAAATCCAAAATTGTCGGAGGCGTTTGGTAGAGTTCTCAAAGGTCAAATCCTATAACTTTGACCCCTTAATCGCCTAATTTCTGGTCAAAAACCTATCACATCGATTTTCCCAAATCTCAGTGGCATGTATAAAAAATTTCGACTCGAAATTTTTTATACAGTGTATTGAGATTTGGGAAAATCTATGTGATTTTTTTCAGCCTTTAATTTGGCTGTTAAGTGCTCAAAGTTGAACGATTTGCCCATTGAGAACTCTACCGAACTCCTCCGACAATTTTAAGTCTAAACACTTAAAATTGTAGATGTAGGTTCCTTGAATATTGCCTTAACTTAATAACTTGATTCAAGCCCAAAACAATAAATGTTAAGGGATTATAATAGAGGTCAGATTAAAAATTACCGTTTTTTTTTGTTCAGCATACACCTCCAAACAACCGGGCAACGCCGGGAAGCCATGCAGGTGAGTATATAAAATTAAATACACATTTATTAGTAAAGTAAACGACGTTACAAAAAATGTCCTTGAAGGATAAAAATGAATAAAACATTAGAAAAATAGGTACCAGAAAATGAATGGAAAAAGAAACTAACATTGCCATTGAATTTGTTAAATAAAACTTTCATATTTTTAACAAAAATATTTAGACACATAACATGGTAGCTTATAAGTCGAATGACGAAAAAGTATATAATTCGAAAATAATTCTTTTAAAGTAAACGTTTGTCAGTGTGGTTAAAACAATTCGAGAAAAACTGTGGCTGCGATGATATATGTTTCTATATGGGATAGTCCCTTTTTAATAAAACAATTCTAATCAAGTGCTAGTTTACGTAGATATACATATATGCCATCATTGACAAGATTAGAATTGGGATTTTCATGAAGTGATCTGCAAAGTTTTGTCGAAAGTCGTTTATAAAGAAGTTTATAATTTCTACATGGCTATCTGGATAATTGACAGTCGCTAGGAGGAGAAAGGGACAAGTAATTTATATTATAACATATATATGGCGATTAAGCTACACTGAATATTCCGCTTTTCATCCACTCTAGGACTTTTCATGCTTATGCATAAGCCTGAAGAGTCCTAGAGTGGATGAAACGCGGAATATTCAGTGTAGCTTAATCGGCATATATATTTCATCAACTCTTATATATATATATATATATATATATATATATATATATATATATATATATATATATATATATATATATATATATGTTTCATTTCCGTAAAGATTCACACATAGGATAATTTCAACACATTCTTACTGGATAAAATCTGAAAACTCCAATTAACGTTTTTATTATTGAATTATTAAGTTGATAATTTGTAATGTATAGATTTTTTTGAATGATTTTATCATCTTTAATAATATAAGCACAATATTTTTTCCTGTCTTCGACAGAAAGTTTGCTAAGGTCGATATGATAGACTTGAAAGAAGTCGGAGGTTAAAACGGCCGAATGATGTGAATAATAACATATTAGTCTCATCTAACCAATTCAAATGTATAGGAACTTTATGTTAAAAACATTAAATAAATCGGTAGTTCGTCAAACGAATTAAAAAATCAATTCAATATAGAATAACGAAATGTTTATTCTTTTAAAAGAAAATGTGACTAAAATACTCCTCAATAAACGTACAGTTGATTCGAACTTAACTCTTGACTACTGAAATGTTAACATACTCAACGACATACGTGTGTCTTTTTCCTGTACTGAATGTCCCTGTTTGCTGAAAAAATGCGAAGTAAGGAAATGTTATTTAATGGTAGAGAGGTGGTGGCCGACCATTTCGCAAATCACAGGTTGTTGGTTCTGATCTTGCAAAAGTGCCAAGTCGGGAAAATGGACGACTGGAGATTCAACCAGGACAACAAGTCTAAGACTGTTAATTTACACAAATGTCAATTTAGCACTTTGCTCGACATTTTCTGCTATGCTGTTCACATCACCGTTATAAATAGACTCATAGGCACACGTTTCTCCCTCTCTCTCTCTCTCTATATATATATATATATGTATATATGCATATATATATGTGTATATATATATGATTATATAATATATATATATATATGTATACATATGTATATATATATATATATATATATATATATATATATATATATATATATATATATATATATATATATATATATGGGTGTGTGTCCGTGTCCGTGTGCGTGTATACCTCTCTCTGCCTCTCTCTTTATATAATATTTAATGAACGATATGAAATACATTTTCAAGAAACTTTATTATATCAGAACAATGAAGAAAAATTAAGAGGAAATTAAATAAAAACATAGCATTTCGAAGCCAAATGCTTCTCATCAGAAGAAAGAAAAGATATAATTATACTAAAGGCAAATATAGAAAAAAAGTCTTTATGGAATTTAGAGATTAAATGAGACCGGAGGAAAAGTATAAACTGGTAAATAGTAATTAAAAGTAGGTATTTAATAGAAGCTTAACTGAAAGTGTAGTATATGTGTAGGTGATATTTGAAAAGATTAAGCAACTATGAAATAATTGGGAGCATTAAAAAAAGTGACAATAATAAAAGAAGAATAGGAAAATAGAGAAGATAGAAGAGAAAGTGGAGAAAGAAGGGGGCAAGTAGAAAGAGTAAATCAATTGATAGAATATTAAAAAAACGGTCTGAAATTGATTGGTTGGTTGGTTGTTTTTGTTTTACGTCATATCAACCCTTTTCAGGTTATTTAATGCCGAATCCGGTGATTTTTAAGCATTTTTTTTTAAATAGAATATATTTGTTTTTTGCAAGTCAGTTTCTATTTAACTCATAGTTGGGACCCTAACAGGTACTACCACTCCGGGGAGGAATGGCAATTAAAGGGTGGCTCAACACTCCGCAGAGCCCGCAAGATGGGGCCTCTCCATCGGACATAGTTTAAGGTCATATCCAGGACCCCCATTGAGGGACTTTTACCCTTTGCAGGAGGACAGTCGGCGTATTCTAATGCCCCGCCGACAGGGCCGGGTCTGAAATTGAGAAAACAGGAATTACAATAATGTTCCAAGAGGTTTTTAAAATAAGTTAAAAAAATAAAATAATACACTATAAGATAAAATAATACGATGCAAGTTCTACTGATTTTTTCAGCCCAAGGCTGCAAAGCAGAGAATATGGAAATTGTTCCAAAATTTAAAAAATTGTAAAACTTGCAGAGCGTCGAATCTCTGTATGATACTCGTAAATCCATAATGTATCTGTAGAGTGCTACACAACCAAGAATACTGAAATAATTTCGTGATCCGATCCGAAAACCAAATTCCGACAGGTATTTTCGAATAACAAGAAGGTAACGAAAAGAATTTAAAGAAACCAAGAAAAAGATTTATATTAGGGTATGATATTTGCTGTATAGGACAAGAGGCATCTACCAAACCGCCTTAAAAAGGTTGGGAGTCAGTAAAATAATTTAAAAAGCAGGAAAGTCACGCACCTGTCAAACAGAATCCAAGATGTGAAATCAGTTTGACGATTGAGTACGTTAATTCATGGAAGTATGTTTGTAGTTATTACATATCGCTTATTAGACTCAAAAGACGTTGCTATTCCGATCATCACAATGTTACAGTCACGCGTTACCCATCACTGGTCACAAACCGGATACATTTATTGCATCTGGAAAATTCGTCCACTCTGTTCCAGACATCGTATTAGTTCAGCAGTACTTCAAAAATACTTTATAAGCTATATGATAATAACACAATTTTAATATCCGACATTTTGGGACTTATCTTAACCATAAATTTACAAAATATTATAACTGCTTGTAATTTGGAGAGTTAAGTTCAATACAACTCTGAAATTCCAAACTTGTATCGCTTGTTGTCACTTGGATCTGATGCCCTGCTAATTATTTGAGGCTAATCATTTACTGACAACTCTGCATGGCGTGGATTCTTCGTTTTCGAAACAACAATATTGATTAAGCTCCATCCGCCTCCATTAAATAAAATCTTCTAAGAGATTTTACAACTTCGTCAATTTTCATAGCCCTACTACCTAGTTTTAGACCTAGTAGACTTAGTACCTAGTTTTATGCGTAGTACATAATTGTCTCTGAAAAGAGTAAATAAGAAAAATCATTCAGTAAGTACGTAACAAGATATTTCCCAATTATTAATTTTATTTTTGACCTGTGCTGAACTAATACATCGTTTAAGGTGCTTCAAAAGTTTTCAATCGAGATAACGCAGTGGGTATTTTTTCTGATTATTATTATCATGTGACATTAGATCTTAAAATATCCGAAGACATCATGAGAACGGACATATCAAAATAGTGAGTCCTGGTTAATTCCTACTGATTAAGCACTTCAGGAAGCTGAGCAGTAGGTCAGTCCTCTTTGAATATCTGTAACATCAACTCATGTGAGCTACAGAATTACGAGAAAAAATATCATACCCGCTGTGACTTTTTTCTTACATTCAAATGTGTCAATTATTCACAAATAAAAATTTGGAAAATCTAGCAAATGCATTGCTGGCGTTGAGCTGTCGTCTTTAAAAAAGCGCGTGCTAGTCGTGGAACTGAAATATGCACTAACATATCAAATTGGAACACGAATCTCAAGTAAATTCAGCAACAATAAAAAAAGCAATCAATATAGCTGGGAATCGTTTGTTCTTTTTGGTGTTTTTTTTTTAATTACGTGAAGAACAATTAACATCTGTAGAACCTACACTGAACATTTCAATTTATATGAAAAGGGATATCATGGAGCTATATTTGGCGACATAATGTACTGTTTACCCGAAATAACTTGGAAACTCTGATCAATTTCATCAAGAAGAACTAAGAATCAATTATTAAAATACATAAACTTGTGTTGTGTATTTGGGATGCGCAGGCATTAAAATACAGTATTGTCTCAAACTTTAGAGAAATATAGTATATACTGATGAACAAAATCTGTTTAAAATAGAAAAAATAGTACAGTTTGTTATGTTTGTGTAGCAAATATTAATGCATAGTTATATCTAATTTTATTTACCTCCATATGATAATGATTGCAATAGTGTCAAACAAAGGCACAACTAGATGTTTACTTAGAACACTAATGTGTTTAATTTTTGTTGCAAACTATTTGCCACCAGCCATATTTTATTTATATTATATAATTTATATATAAATTGTCCTGCATTTTGCGGAGTATAATATGAAAATGATATGGAGCACAATTCTACGCATGCCACCCCAGAATATTTTACTGTACAATGGGCTTATTGAACTCAGCAGTGCATCAAAACTACTTCCTGTTAATTAAATACATATCTGACGGTATAATATTTGGATTAATTGTAAAGTTCATTATTGTGTATAAACAGGGAAGATAGATCAGTATTTCTCGATCAGAATGTCTTAGTTAAATTCAAGACATTATATTGTAACATTTTTTTTTAATTTATAATTGACGAGATCTAACACGTATTAAACTAATATGTGTTATATATATGTTCTACTATAATCTCTCTCTCTCTCTCTCTCTCTCTATATATATATATATATATATATATATATATATATATGAGAAGAAAGAATATGTATGAGGCAGTGTAAGTTGTACTTATTTTAAATTGCAACTATTATATATACTGAATATTTTAAAATTGCATTAAAAGTGCATCTTTTAATATATACTGAACAATAGTATCTTGTTCTGTAGCATCGTATACTGGCGATTACACTACGAAAATACAGCCTTGAAAGTATTCGCTGTTATAATCAACAGGAAATCTCCACTAGTTGTGTCCGCTACGTGGGAGCTTAATCCAACTAATAGTTGCGTAAGTGCCAGTTGATTTGTGTGTTTATGAATGATTTAGTATGTTGCCATAGCGGTTAATCACTATATATGTCGATTAGGTGAGTACACGTGTTCTTGTCTGCGATTTGTTCGTTTGTGTCGTTTACCTCTTTGATTATTTAGGCGTGTAATTTTCGCGACGATATTACATTTTTTTTAGTTTTCGATTATTTTTACTGAGACAATAAATTCTCCTACACTTAGGGCAGTGTTCCTGCGACCATGTTACATAGGACGGACTGGATGTGTGTGCAATACCGGTTGAGAGTTTTGCGTTGAGGTTATATCAGACGTAATTCGCTGCCGACTACATAATTACATCTGAAACTGTTGCCATAGCCTACTTCTGTGATTATCTCTTTAATTGAACATTTGAGGGCAGCGGAAGAAAACAACGTCACATGAAATAAGCTAGTTCATTTTAATGAATGGACTTAATAAAATGTTATAAAACCAATGACAAAAAAGTAAAAATCTTGAATTAAATAAACATAACTCATTAAAAATGTTTTAAAGACAAATAACGGTGGAATATCAAAGAATATTTTATCTGAAAAAAAAAGTAAATTATTTATATGTTGTTTCCAAATGCAAGTTCATATAAATTCGCTTAATTTTGTGTCTCTTCCACAAGTCAACATTATGCAGTTGTTAAATTAAATCTTAATAAACACTAGTTCAAATATTAATCCTCCTAAACAGGAAACACTTAATTGGAATAAAAATTCGAAAGCTTTCTATGACGAAAATATGCGGTCTACAAATCGTTATTTATGCTACTTAAGCACACTACCGTTTCAATTTTAGAAACGCGTTCCAAACTGAGTATATACCACGTAAGTCTGGCTTCAATATTCTTATAACATGCTAGAAAAACATCGAATAGCCGCTGATTAATTAGGCTTACATTAATGATATATATAATATACATTTATATTTTTTTTTAAATTATACGCACTAATATAAACAATTAACAAAAATAACTCATTTTAAATCCCACTGTATTCTTATAATTACTGATTAAGAGATATAATTTGAAATAGAAACACCTTCAGACATTATATGACTATGCGTTATGGTATATTTTTCGAACAATTATCTCATAAATAACACTACTTTTGCACATTAGAAAACTAGATTAGCATTTGAGTTTGTATGACTATTTACCTTAACATTCGCGGGATGATGAAATGCTTAGCAACAGAGAATGCGGAGAAAAAGTAAATTGGTAGATTAAATATTAAGTTTTTTTTTTTACATGGGGGTCACAACTTAGCAAGGCCCGGAGGCTACTCATGGATAAGGGTTATTGCGTGTACAGTAACCAATGACATAGTAGTGTGGTAATCATTAGTATTGGAGATTTGATAGAGTGTCTTACTTAAGGAGGCGGTTTGTCAGGAATTTGTTTATGTTGGATTTGAAGACATCCAAGTTGTAGTCAGGTGGGAAAAAGGCGAACGGAAAAGAGTTCCACAATCGTGCACTTCTGAGAAAGAAGCTCTGCTCATGGAATCTACGTTTGGATTTAGGCACAGATAACTAGTGGGGAAATTATTGACAGTAGTTTCAGTCAGACAGGTGTTTCTCGTGAAAGATTGGCGAGGGCGGACGACAGATTGGAGTTCAGACGAGCACTTGCCATGGAAAAAACGATAAAACAAAGACAGGCTACCTAAGTCTCTTATGTGGGAGAGAGGCTGCAGGGAAGAGAAAAGGGCATCCTACACCAAACCACGAAGTCTATTTTGTACACTGTCACGGAAGGATGGGCTGTTTTTAGCAGCTCCTGCCCAGATGTGGCAGTAGTATTCCATCCTTGGACGTACTTGGCTTTTATATAGATAGATAATTGCATCAGTAGTGAGAAATCTTCTGGAGCGGTAGAATGATCCCACCATTTTCCCACCGCCCCTGGCAACAGATTAGATGTATGTGTTCCATTTCAGATCAGGAGTAAAGGTCAACCCCAGATGCATGTCAAAACATGGAGCCTCTCCAAGACGAGAGCCATCCATTTCAATTGATGGCAGATAGGAATGAGAGCGTTGATGATGTAAAAATGGAAGCTTGGTTTTGGATGCATTAAAAGTGACAAGTCACATGTTCCCTCATTATACCACGCGCTCAAGATCAGAGGAGAGAGAATTAGAGAGAACTTTGTCATTAAAGTCCTTTAATGTGTGGCCATAGATAGTCATGTCATCAGCATAGATGTCAACGAATGATTTAAGTATGGATTTTTGAAGATCATTGATGTAGATCAGGAAGAGAGTTGGGACCAGGATGGACCCCGAGGGGACTCCAGCATTAATACTGTGGGCCTCTGATTTCTGCCCATCAACCCCTACTCTTATTAACCTATCAGAGAGAAATGATTTAATGATTGAGAAAACATTTCCAGTAATACCGTAGCTGGAAATCTTGTGAAGTAGGCCCTTATGCCAATACCTTATCGAAGGCCTTCGATATGTCAAGAGCATATGCGCTGGAAAGGAAACCTTTGTCAAGAGATTAACTAATCCTATATGATATAACCGTTAGCACATCTGTTGTAGATCTTGCAGAGCGGAAACCATATTGCCTGTCACTAAAAATGTTATTTCTGTTGAGGTGGTTGACTACTTCTTTGTTTAATGTGGATTCAAGCAACTTACTCATGACACACTCGAGACTTATTGGTCTGTACTGAGTGGGAGATGAGTTTTCACCTGAATTTTTAAATACAGGCTATACTGGTGAGGTTTTCCAGGGTGTTGGAAAGCACTGTCCTTAAGGCACCGCTTAAACAGTTTTGTAAGTATGGGGGGAAATTCTGGTTGGAGCTGTTTCAGCACTATAACTGGAATGCCATCAGGGGCAGTTGCTTTACTGGAATCAAGGTTCTTGATTAGCTTGGCGACCTCACGCACAGATATTTGTATGTTGCATGTTGTCTGTTATAGGGGGAAATACAGAGAGTTGATGGTCATTGTCGCATAGGTTAGAATTAGCTGCAAAGTTCTTGGTAAATAGTCTGTCCTTGTCTGATGCTGAGGAGATTACCTCAGGCCCATTGAGGATAGTTAAGATAGAACGCGCGCTTCTGTTCAAGATCCTGTTTGTGTGGAACAGGTGGGAACCAAGCCGCTGCTCAGCTACTTTGAATTTAAGAGACTGAGCATATAACTCTCTTGCATTTTTTATTACTATTTTGCAATGATTGCTGGCTGTCCTGAAATCAACTTTAGTCTCAGTTCATCTATTACGTTGGTAGCTATGGAAAAAGTGTTTTCTGTGCGCGATGGCAGTAGCACATTCAGGGAAGAACCATGTCTGGCTGCTAGGTTTTTGTTGGATGTTTTTTGGATGGTATGAATCGGTCTATGCCAACAATTAACCATTCGGTCAGGTCTGATATTACAGAGGGTACATCCTTTTTAATCATGGAATGCAGAGGTAGGTCAGATATGAATGTACGGAAGCTGTCTCAGTCAGCCATATAGTATCGATATACAGGACGGTGGAGAGGTACGTCTGAAGACTTATTACATTTCATTTTTTTTCTTAACTGCTACAACAGTGTGGTCAGAGGATCCCAGAGGATATAGAACGGAACATGAACACAGCTCAGGGGAAGTTGTGAGGAAAATGTCTAGAAGGCTTGCATATTGACCGGGTGTATCGGGCACACGGGGTAGTTCGTGAACAATCTGAGTGAGGTCATGCTCTGGGGGCGAAAGAGGGCAAATATAAATGCAGTGGTGTAAGCTAGTGCAACCCGGAAACACATATAAGGTAAATTAGGGTCTTCTCTGGAGATATCCTTACCACAGGAAAGCTATCTTTGACGTAGGCACATATTCCATGCCCATGGCGATGTTGGGGGTCAGATTTTGATGTTTGAGTGTCAAGCATTTCCAACGGATGAGTTTAGGCCATGAATAAAAGCAAATAACTGCTACAAAACCCGGAACAAAAATAAAGTGTTAGTCTCAAAATAAATTAGCTTCCCTTTCCTTCAAACACTTGACTACAATATGAGAAAAATAATATTTAATTTTCTCATATACAAATTATAATTTTGTAAATAATATTTTATTGTCAATTTCATTTCTGTTGTCATTACATTTGATTCATGACAGCTTATTAAATTATCATTTTGTTCTTTGTGTTATTTTTGTTTTTATGTTGATCAGGTTGTATACTTGTTATTCTTTTTTAATGAAACAATTTTATATTTTATTATTATTTAATAATCTTATGTGCAGTTTTGCAACAACTGTAAAGCGTTATATATTTTGGAGAAGAAATTATTTGAGATGAGGTCTTCATAATTTATTAATTCATAATTTTCCTGCGAACTGTTATCCCTACCTCTCTATTTGTTATAGTTTCACCACATATTTTATTAATAAGTAAAATAATATATAAACATTATCAAAATAAAAATATCATAATACCATTTGACACAGACCAGTCAATAGAAGACCACAAAAAGTCTTAAAGTATTATATATAAGACCATAAAATCCGATTTTAATCTCGCTTTCGGGGGCTTTCAATGTCCGTGACGCAGTCCATAGTGCCGTTGTATGCCAACGGTCCAAGCATAACATTTTCTGAAGATTCTATCCCATCGAAAGCAGGCTAGATTATTACTTGATCAGAAACACACTGAGACAACAACAGCGATGAGGAGCAGTAATTTTTAAGGATGCAGTTACAAGGATAAACATTATTATCCCCTCAGGGTTAACCTCCTTAGGAAGGCCAAAGTACATTTTTGCTGAAACTCGGTTAGTCCCCCCCACGTCCAAATATTATGAAGATGAGGATAACTATATTCAAAAAATAAATACATAAATATTAAAACCTTATTTAAAAGAATTCTAGAAAATAATATATAATATATTCGGTACCACCCCGACAATGAAAAACCAGATAAGATCTCAAAATTGGATTTATAATTCGATACATCCAAACATGATCATCCTTCGTGGCCTATTTTCCAATGGATAAATGCATTGAATGTCTACTATTTCAGGTGAGTATTTTTGAAGATAGCAGTTTATGTCCTACCCAAAGCAATCTGGAAGGTTATTTAGCCAAAAGAGACAACAATAACTATGGAAGGAAGTAATCACTGGGGATACACTTACAAGACTCAGCATTCCTATGCAGTTGCGATTAACCAACTGAAGATTATCAGATTTTAATAGTCGAAACGAGGTGAAACCACAATTATCAAGATGATGATAGCAGTATGCAAGAAGAAAATTAATACATAACTTTAAAACATTTTACACTTACACTAAATGTATTGTGTAAGGGACTTATAACAGGAAAATATTGATATTTGAGACTTAACATTTTTTCTAATAGAGTTTTTACTATATTACAATAAGGGGGTTTATACCGATCTCTATTTGTTAGTTGTTATATTAAGTAGAATTATAATTACTAGTGAGTAGTTGTTCGTACTTATGCTCGATATTACAGCACCCATTATTTGAAGAATTTTATTGTACAAGTTGCTTGTCACCTTTAATAAGCTTTCCTCGTATAGACTATCTTTCGCCTCTTTATGATAGAGTAATGATATTTTTTTTTTCTGATTGAGGTACAATTATTAGCATGTGAGTTAATTTTATATTGTATATTTATATCTAAAGTATGACTAGAAAATCTGTTTTATTCATGTAGAGAATTATATCGAAAACATTTTTAACGTTAGCTTTATATCTACTACATAAGTCTGATCAGCTCTTGCGGATTTGTGAATAATTATTGAGAATTCATATATAAGGTTTTATGTATATTTAAGACATTTTATATATATATATATATATATATATATATATACATATATGTATATATATGCATATATATGCATATATATGCATATATATATATATATATATATATATATATACATATGAATGTGTGGGTGTGTTTGTGTGGAATTAGACAGCATATTTTAAACATACAACAACCATTATTAAAAAAAAATAAACTTGTGTCTGGGTAAATCAACGATATTAATATATGTCTGATATGTATTAAATTGTTTTCGCTCCATTTCTCCTATAATCCGTAATTTTGTTTCATAGGAATGGAAATGTGGCCCAGAGGTTACGACAGACATTTAAAATTGCGTTGTTTCAAATTCGACGTGGTTTATTGTAAGATTTGGAGTTTTGATCTGGATTGCCTTTGAAAATTTTTGTTAGAATATATTAGTTTTGTGTCACTGACTAATACCTTTTGCAACATCGTAGAAGGTGGATTTATTTATCGGATAACTGCACTAGAATCGGCATAATGCATTATAAGGCGACCAGATAAGATGGGGCTCTTGTCAGTAACATAACTATCTGTTTCAAGATTAATATACGGGTTACACTCTCCCAAAGTGTAATAAACTTATAAATGACATTGTTTTTGTTTGTAATGATGTTATAGTTGGAAAGCGTTGGCTTTTCCGCACAAGGTTTGGGGTCTTACTTTTTACAATAAAAACTGAGTCTTATTGTATTATTGTTGCCAGTAAAAAATACGTATATCTGTCCGATAGTGTTATGACCTTTTCTTTTAATTCAACGTTTGATTGCATTTAATTACAGAGGAATGGTAATGGAATTCGAGTTGTGATACTTCGTGGTGCTTTAATCTTTCGTGTTATCTTTATGTTCTGAGGAATTGACTTCTTTTTTGTCGACAATGTAATAAGTATATCCTTTCTAAATAATTACTTGCTTAATTTTTTTTGTTTTACGACAAGTCTATTTCAGTGTACTAGATTATTTCTTTGCCCTTAGGTACGTATTTGTCGATGCCTGTTTTTAATGCTTTTAAAACATGGAAGAGGAATATTCAGGTTAGTTTCTTTGTAGTTGGATGAGATTAATTTATTGTTAGGTGTGTAATAGAAGATGTACTCGTGGTCTATATATTCGGCTTTTACAGATCGCTTATGTGGAATTTGCTAAAGATCGGTGAGAGAATCGATTTTATAGAAACCTAATCTATTTGGGAGAAGATGTTGTCTTTGCCTTTAAAATAGTATTTCAGAGTGCAGTAAAGAGAGTTGTATTTTGCTTTGATTTATAATACACTGCCGGTGTTCTATGAAATTTTGAGTACCAAAACTTTGTAGTAATTCCCAATGCGTCTTCAACTTTGAATAATTAGAAAAAACAACGATATCTATAAACTTGAGGCGATGTAGCATGTACATACTGAACATTGATGCTGCTACCAACTTTTCGGTCTCGATATTAGTTTTCTTAGCAAAGTATCTGCCTCCAAGCACAAAACCCCCGTGAACAGGTGCGAAATATTCGTAAAATATTGGAAATATATGAACATTTTTTATTTTAATTGAAAAGAAACAGTTTATTAGACACATCGAAAAATATAGAAAAACATTTTTTTTTACATGGAGGTAACCACTTATCAAGTCCCGGAAGCCACTCGGGGGTAAGGGTTGTTGCGTGTACAGTAATCAATGAGATAGTATCATAGTTCTCATTAGTATTTTATATTTGATAGTGTGTCTTAAGAGAGCGGTTTGTCAGGTATTTGTTTATGTTGGACTTGAAGACATCCAAGTTGTAGTCAGGTTGGAAACAGGCCAACGTAAGAGAGTTCCACAGTAGAGCACCGTTAAGAAAGAAGCTCTGCTTATGGAATCCACGTTTGGATTTAGGCACAGATAAAGAGTGGGGAAAATTAATGACAGTAGTTTGGAATAGACGGGTGTTTTCGTAAATTAAACAGACGTTATCGGTTGTGATATATATACATATATAATATATCATATATATTATATATATATATATTATATATTATGTATATATATATATATATATATATATATATATATATATAACAACAGTTAGCTTCTGTTTAATTTTGCTTTCATTTATTTTAGAGGGATTTTCATTGGCCCCAAATTAGAGCCTGTGTATGTGTACAGTGTAACCCGGGCATGAGAATCCCGGATATACATTTAAGCCGCCCATAAAAGAGAGGTAGGTTCCGTAGAAGAACTCCCTTTAACCCGGCTGTATTGTAGATATACTATTGGTATTAATTTGAAGATAAACACACGTCGGGAACACCATTAAAGGGCTATGAATACGACAACATAATTTCTACCGTCAGGTCATGTATGATAAGTAAGAAGTTCATTAAGGAATGTTAAAGAACATCATTCCCAGCTGTATGTTTCTGATTGGAAGTTGACGATATAAATGAGGTGAAAACTAGGTCGAGATGATATTAAAACTGTTATGTGTTGCGCTAAACACAATAGCAGACATGTGATTGGATGAAGTCCTTTCCCTCGTCTCTTATGCCGATTTCTTGCTGTTTATCCGTTGTTCGAACACCTAAACATTTTTAATTTATCATTTTCAAAGTCGCCTAATATAAAAACACATTTTTTCATTAGTATTAGAAATGTTACCTATATATTGATTAAATCTACAGAAACAGAAAATAAAATTAGAGTAAACTGCTCTGTTCAGTAAATAGATTTATTTAACTCCATCCATAAATAGCGTTCAAGTAGCCATTAACGTAAACACATTAAAATGTATCAATTAGTCTAGCCTTAATTGAATATGTGTAAAAGATAAGATTAAGTTATCGCACATTCTGTGGTTGAGGAGTTAAAACATAGAAATTCACTACTAAATAAAAAAAAATCCCTGTTTGCACATCGACGTTTGAATCCTGTTACTATTAGTCTTTCGTAAAGTTAACTTCTTTATATCGAATCAATTCAAACACATTAAATTTAAACCTGTTGAATAGGAGAGATCATTCCGTATTTAATTGTTTAGAGATAATTGTACTGAAATAATTAAGCCATAAATAGTATATGTTAATCCAAGTGAACACACTTAAAAACACGACCGACATATCGCCGTGTGCAGATTACGCAACGGTAATCGTCACACCGATTGAACATCTATTATGTTAGAATCGTATTATCGTTTTCATTTTCCGAGACTTGATTAGCTTTGTCTGTTCTTATTTATTTATATGTTTTACACAATGTAATCTCTTTCAAATTATGAAGTTCTAAACATGATAAAATGTTGCATCTTGCCCCTTTTAGAACATATATAATTGTCCGGGAGCAATTAGTGTTGATAAATAATGTAAATGTAACATTCTGCATTAAACAGCATTAAGAAAAACATGCGTAAAGTATAAAATGCTTTGCTAAAAATGTTTTACCTCATATTTATTTGAAATTGACTACTAAATAATAATAATTCTCTTTGTACATACTGTTACAATTGGTCAAACAATCGACGATTTGTTAAGATTCACTTGCTTTCATCGAATCCAGTAAAACACATCCAATTTAGACATGTTTTTATAAGACAAGATCATTCAATATTTAATTGTTTAAAGATAAATGTCGTCGAATACTTCAGACATAAGTTGTCTTAGTAGTTAAAATGTCCGACCGAAGGAGTGCCTTGTGCGATTACACAATGATAATCGTTACATCAAGGGAATATATATTAGGTCAGTCGTATTGTTTTCTTTTTCCAATGATAGATTACGTTTTTTTTACGCAATGTAATCTCTTTAAGATGATTAAATCTGAACACATGATAAAATGGCGAATCTCGTTTGTTTTATAAATACAAAACTTGTCTGGGATTAATAAATGTTGATAAATAATACCAGTAATTAGTCGTGCATTTTAGGGCATGCAATATGTGTCAAGTATTAAATGCTGAACTTAATTTATGTAAATCAATATCGAGATCGAACAAGCAAACTTTACTCGGTTTGAAAGCATATTAACAACAATTCTAAAACCCCATACCTTCACAAAAACACACACAAATAACAGACAAACACTGGTAGAAAGAACTAAAATGCCTAATTGACACTGTTCGTGACTGTCTAAAGTATCTCTGTACAGTGTGTGTTTTTTTTTCAGAAAAGCCTTGCATAGACATACTTTTCTGTAGATATAAACCTGACCAAATATTCGAATCACATAATATTCACAGCCCAAACAGGATCTTTTTATCGCTACCCTAAGATTTTACGATGAAAGATGCACCTTCTTCAAATGATGTTACCTCAAGTTAAATATTCCACCAGACTAGATAAATATTTGTCCTGGTATCTAATAAAAATTAGAGGCCATCACGAAAAATATACAACATATGAAAATGGTTAACTTGAGAAAGGAAAATGATGTTCTCAATTTATTTACTAAGTGTTTAAGAGATACTGACTTTCAATGGAAGATTTGAATATGTATTTATCTCATATAGTTGAAGTTTTTGCACCAGTTAGTGGGACCCTTTGTTTCTAAGAACTAGACTGAAGTAAAATAAAACCAAAAAAGAGACAGAGAAACAGGCGGTAGATACATAAAAGACAAGGATATCACAGCAAACATTGCACTATTGAACACACACGAATGAACTGCGCTCGTTATTGATGTCACGGTCTTAGATGACTATGACATTTATAGAGCTGACCCGGAACAGGTAACTATATATCAAATATGAATATGAAAATAACCTAAAAACGGTTCTGGTAGAAATAACTTGCCTAATAGTAGGCATCTTCAGAAGTACTGCGAAGCACTCCCTAGGAGACTGAGCTGTAACGAAATAGAGATAGCAGCCATTAAAGGAAACAACGTCCCTTCTTCAGAGAATATTCGGATAGTTATTAAACTGTAATGGGGCCAATTGTAAGCTCCATGTGAGCTGACATTATCTCTTAAAACTAACTTTAGTAGAATATTTAAAAGTTATATACCATTTGAAGTGTATTAATTTGTTTATTGTGGACTATTATTCTCATCTGTTTATTAAAAAATGATAACGATAATAGTCCGAAATAAATAAATTAATAAATAATGCTCATCTCCCTAATGAATTCGAAATAAAACAATATAGATGTTAAACGTGTTGCTCATAATTGTCTAGAAACTTACCTTTAATATACGTGTGTTACGGTTTCCAGTTTTTTTTTTTTATTCAATTTTCACCCCAAACAAGGCACAGTGCCACTTTGAAGCAGGGGGCTACTATTAGGGAATTAATTAGCGGGGTCATTATGAGGGGAGAAGAGTAGAAAGATGTTTGTTAACATTACACTTGAACTTCTGCATATCATTGCAGTTGGGAAAGCAGAATCCCGGAAGGGAGTTCCAAAGACCCGCAGTTCTGGGGAGGAAACTATTGGAGTAAAAGGCTTTCTTGCACCTAGGGATCTCTACTGTAAAGGGATGAGACTTAGTAGCTTGTCGGGTTTGTCGGGGGTAGTTACGTCGGGGAGGAACAAGTGTTTGCAGTTCGTCAGAGCATTCACCATTAAAGTATTTGTAGAACAGGCAGAGGGATGCAACATCTCGTCGATGGGACAGAGGTTGAAGCCTAGATGACAGTTCATGACCTATCAGGTTGGCGACTCTTTTTTGAACCCTGTCCAGGAGCGAGAGACAAGCAGCAGATGCACCAGCCCAGATGTGACAACAGTACTCCATACATGGGCGAATGGTTGCCTTATAGAGGTATAGGATACTGGCAGGCGTAAGTAGTTTTCTAGCACGGTAGAGGGAGCCAACCTTCCTTGCAGCAACCTTGGCAATGCTCTCAATGTATCTATTCCAGTTCATATTCCCTGTAAACGTTAGGCCGAGGAGTTTAAAAGAAGGACTTTCAGGCAATGTGTTCTTGGCCATTGCTATTGGTGGTAGAGAAGGTTTCTTGTAGTTATTGAAGGAAACAAACTTAGTGTTAGCAGCATTGAATGTGACCAACCATTTTTGTCCCCATTCCACTACGGATTGGAGGTCGTCCTCTTGTGTTTCTGCCATTTTCTTGGATATGTGTTCATTTGTTTTCCCCTCATATCTGTTATAGAGAGTGGTGTCATCGGCAAATATACCCATCTCCGAAACAATATTATCAGGGAGGTCGTTTATGAATATCAGGAATAATAGAGGTCCAAGGATAGACCGCTGAGGCACTCCCGCATTTATGTCATATTGTTTGGATGTATGTCCGTCGAGGACAACTTTGATTTTTCTATTACTTAAGAAAGATTTAATTACATTATGAATTCTTCCAGTGATTCCATATGATCTAATTTTCCTTAGAAAACCATCGTGCCATACCCTGTCAAAAGCCTTAGATATATCAAGGGCCACCGCTCTACCCTCCCCTGTTTTATCCAATGAACGGTATATACGTTTAGAAACTACAGTTAAGATATCTGCTGTTGAACGGGCTTGCCTGAATCCATATTGTTTGTCAGTCAGGAGTTTAGCAGCTGTTAGGTTCTGGACTAGGGCTTGATTAACTAAGGGCTCAAATATTTTGGCGAAAAGCGGGAGGAGGCTAATGGGGCGATAATTTAGTGGGGCAGTTCTTTCACCAGAATTCTTGAAGACTGGTACCACAGAAGCGGTTTTCCAGCAGTCGGGAAAACAAGATTCGTTAAGGCATTTATTGTAAAGTTTGGACAGAACTGGAGCAACCTCGGCAGAGCATTTTTTTAATAGCACAGCCGGGATGAGATCTGGTCCACATGCTTTTGATGTGTTTAGGTTTTTTATAATAGCATGTACCTAAGAAGGGGTGATTTTCAAATCGTCAAGTGTGGCGTCTGTTCGCAGAGGAAAATCAGGGAGTGAGTGGTGTACCGAGTTCAGTGTGGAGTTTGAGGCAAACCGACTGGTAAGCAGATTAGCCTTGTCAGTTGCCGTGCAAGCAACCTCATGATTGTTTGTTAGTGGGGGAATAATTGACTGCCCATTATTAACTACGCTGTTGTAGATTTTCCAAAAATCCCGGGTTCCTAATTTATGTGCTTCGATGCGCTTTCTGGTGGTTTCAGAGTAAGCTGTCTTAGCTGTGTCTATTACTCTCTTACAATTATTTCTAGCTTCTATAAACTTCTGTTTATTTGAGCTGGACTTATGTCGGTTGAATCTGCGGAACGCTGCTGCCTTTGACAAATGGCAGCTGCACAAGCAGAAGTAAACACTTGGGGAGAGTGGGGCTTGCTATAGTATTTCTGTGCGGGAACATGTGCTTCAATAGCAGTTTTGAACCATTCAGTTGTCTCATTTACACACTGTTCCGCTAGAAGAGTAAAGATATTTTGCCATGGGGCATCTCTGATGAGCTCCCTGGTGGCTTCCCAATCAGCCTTTTTGTAATACCTCGTTGTTTTGAGAAGTGAGTCTTCAGTTTTAGGGCGAGAATTTAGGCTGATTTCTACCATTATCACAGCGTGATCAGCATTCCCGAGTGGGCTGTGGGCATTTGTTGTACAGTCATTGGAAACCGTTGTCAGAAAGAGATCTAGAAGTGAGGCATGTTGATCGTGCTGGTCTGGGAAACGTGTCGGAAATGTAACCAACTGAGATAGGGAATGAGATATAGAGAAGCTATGAGTTGCGCTACCAGCTACGTCTGTGTGATTTGAGAATCCTAGCCAGTTACTCTGGTGGACATTGAAGTCACAGAATACATGTATTTGTGCGCTAGTATCGAGGGAGAGTGCTATATCCATGCTGTCTGAGACTTTGTTTATTAGGGTACAGTCTTGGTTTGAGGGAGAGCGGTAGAGAAAATACAAGTAGCTAATATTGTGTTGCATATTTAGTCTGAAGCACATAAAGGCCTGGCCCTCTGATTCTAGTTTTATTTCTCTAGTAAGGGGGAGGGTGTTTCGAACATAGACTCCAAGTCCATGCATATGTCTGTCCGAGTCCTTGCGGTAGAGAAAAAAAAAACAAAGTTAAGTAAAATCTTTAACTGTCTCGCATGAAATTAAAACAAATATTCTTTACATTTCCAGGCATATTGTAACTGATATTTTTCTCCACTTAAGTAGACCATTTTGCAGTTTACAATCCCATCTCACTTAAGTAAGTCAATGCTATAGTAAAGACAAATTCGGTAAAAAAAAAGAAGAAATTATGCTAATTTATTTAGAGGATATGAAAATTTTATTTCAAATCATTTCCACCGTGTTATGAATCCAGACTTATTACATGTCCAATTATTGCATATATTTAAACAAAAAACATATAAAAATTTTGATTTATTGAGCTAAACCTAAAACTCTACCATTCGTTAATTTATTGATGGTTTTTCTTTTGCGGCGGTTATACTTATTTCAACAAATCCTTACGGTGAATATGACTTAAATTCCTTTCCAAAGCTGTACTCAAAACTGCACATTTCCTTTTCAGTTTTTCCGCTTTTCACCTTGTACGTTATATATGCTATTATAGGTTAGAAATTATTCGATCGGGAGGCCCTATTTATGAAAAAGGAGGACAGAAAGTAATAGCTTAATACAAGTGATGCCTATATAAAAAAAAAACATTAAATTATATAGATAGATAATTTAATGGCCGTCGTGTATTATCACCTTCTAACCTACATATTAATAATAAGATATCCCAACCACAGAATGCGCAATTTTAAAATAAATACGTGAATAAACCAAATGATGTCGCGTTGAGTCGGTGTGTAAAACTAAAATATATCCTCTGAGTTTTTTGCTAGAATCCATGAGGAGTATGTATTGTATCTAAAAATTGTACAATAATATCCTATGGTATAAATATGTCACAGACTCCAACAAGGATGTTGGAGATTTACCGTTAAACCAGATATATTTTGACACTACATTAATAATATTACTTAGATAAAAATTTTACAGTTTTAACACAAGGGTAACACTAATATCGTTGGATCTGCATTCACGCAAAACCTGCACAGCTTGCCAAGCAGCAATATATTGCATATTAGCGGGGAGTGCCCGGCGTTCCCCGGGTGTTTGTAGGTGTGTGTTGAGCAGAAAAATAGTGGTAGTAGGTAGGCAGATTCGAACCCGTAACGCGCAGGCGGAAAATAAGTGAAAGAAAACCTGACGCCTTAACCCTACATCATTATGCGACAGGAAGTGTAAAGCGTAAAATCTAACGTAGTCAATCCAAAAGATGACTTGCGGAAATTGTCTCGTCTTTAATGTGGAGAAAAAGCATCTCCCTCAAAAGGGGGCACTTTGGCAGCATCCAAATAAATTAGTTTTCTCCTACAATGACAAAAGATCAATTACAGAACATACTCTCCCTGGGCGAAGGCCGGAAGTTGTTGGTATTTATTTGGTTCTCTACGAGCGCAAATTAGACAAAAATATCGTTTTTAACGTAGGAGAACACCAGCTCCTCCAAGCGGACACTTTCGCAGTCTCCCAATAAATAGTAATTGTTATATATGAAAGGTTTCCTTCACATTGACTAAATCTAATCAACTTCAAAAGTAATTGCCTGATGAACAAACATAATCACTTTAAGCGCGGCATTTGAAGAACAGATACTTTGATTTTTGCTCCCATGCCAGAAAGGCTGGGAGTTGGCGATTGCCTTCGATTATTTTCGCTTTATTTATACGAAAACAGAACAAAAAAACACTCGAAACGAGGGAATTTATTAAAATTCGATAAAAACAAAATGATAGAGACGATGTCTGTTTGCGAAGCTGAGATATTATGATCTAGGAAGTTTATTTTTTTAATTTTTTTTTATTCAATTTTCACCCCAAACAAGGCACAGTGCCACTTTGAAGCAGGGGGCTACTATTAGGGAATTAATTAGCGGGGTAATTATGAAGGGAGAAGAGTAGAAAGATGTTTGTTAACAGTATAATAATGTACGGATGTATATGTGCCCAATTTTCTAATGAAATTATTGACAACTGAATGTGCATAAACTCTTATTGCACGTGTTATGATAAGCCAATTAAAAAATATGCTTTCATTGTAAACATACGATCCTGGTTAAAATTGCTTTAAGGCTGGTTAGTGTTAAATAAACTTATCATGCCTATAAATCATTAGCCTATTTTCACCCAAATGTAAATACGTAGTTTTTAAATGGCCGATATGTTTATGTGTATCTACCATGTGTACTTGGTAATGTTACGACTAGCGGAACATGTAGAAATTCCACAGCGGCAAATGCTTTCTAATATACAAAAGGCAAAATGGACGCGTTCGTTTAACATTCTCCCGGAATTTAACCGACGCGAGAACCCCGACGCAAAAAATGTCTTTCGTAGTCATACATAAACGAACGCGTCCATTTTGCCTTTTGTATATTAGAAAGCATTTGCCGCTGTGGAATTTCTACATGTTCCGCTAGTCGTAACATTACCAAGTACACATGGTAGACACACATAAACATATCGGCCATTTAAAAACTACGTATTTACATTTGGGTGAAAATAGGCTAATGATTTATAGGCATGATAAGTTCATTTAACACTAACCAGCCTTAAAGCAATTTTAACCAGGATAGTATGTTTACAATGAAAGCATATTTTTTAATTGGCTAATCATAACACGTGCAATAAGAGTTTATGCACATTCAGTTGTCAATAATTTCATTAGAAAATTGGGCACATATACATCCATACATTATTCGAAATCTCCGTTTAAATTTGAAATTGGAAGATATTTCTGTGGATCCAGTATTCATATAATTAATGTTTAAGTATGTAGAGTTCCTCGTGGTTTTTAAAAACGTTTATTATTAAATAGTTTCTTTATTAACTGTCTAACTCGAATGAAATAAGTTGCATTTGGTTCACTTCCTATAAGTCAAGAATTGCAAAACGTTTAGACACATCCAACCCTTACCATAGTGAGAAAAAAGATTATTAAGCCATAGTCTCCGGCGACACGATATAAATAATGTGGCATATTTACTGTTTCGGCTAAGCACATTCGCTTCGACTTCAGCCTTACGTTTTTCTACTTGCACTTTTTCTCTTTTGATTTTTCAATTACTCTCTTGTAGTTTTTAAAACTATCTCATGAAATATTACGGGTTCCTAATAATTTGACGCAATGTCACAGACCAGGGTAAGAAGGCTGCATCTGTTCTCAAGTTAAGTTGTCCTTAGTTAATCGAGATGAAAATTTTCTATAATAAAGCAATGTTCGTTTTGCTTGCTCCCAAGTGTCCCCATTTACGGACATGAAAATTAAATTGTGTCACATTTTGCATTCATGCGGAATCATATATATATATATATATATATATATATATATATATATATATATATATATATGTGTGTGTGTGTGTGTGTGTGTGTATATATGTGTGTGTGCGTGTGCAAGTGTGTGTCTGTACATATATATATATATATATATATATATATATATATATAAATATATATATATATGTATATGCACACATACACTCATATACAGCCCCCCACACACACACACATATATATATATATATATATATATATATATATATATATATATATATATATATATATATATATATATATATATTTATTTATAAAATATCTTCGAAGTTTTAGGACCTGGAAATCAATAATAACAAATAATAAAATAACTTTAAGGGTTTACATATATATATATATATATATATATATATATATATATATATATATATATATATATATATATGTATATATATGTGTGTGTATGTGTGTGTGCGTGTTTATGTATGTATATTACAATTAAATAATTACGAGCATGAAAATAATATGAGTAAACTTGAACATGGGAAAGTAAAGGGTTATTTGTAAATCAGGAAAATAAAAAGAAAAATATACTAGTAAAAATAAAATAAATTTTAACTTTAAATATTGCAGAATTAGGAATTGCTTATATAATGTTTATTTAAATTTTTTAAAAAAGTATTATATCTATATACGTGCGTATGTCTTGATTTAAAACCAATATGCAAAATTATATATATATATATATATATATATATATATATATATATATATATATATATATATATATATATATTATTGTATTGTATTGCCTATTCTCTCAGAAATAATTACGAAATACATTGTATTACATAAATACTAAATTGTATGCAACTGGTGATTTATTCATTTTAATTATACATTTGTATATATATATATATATATATATATATATATATATATATATGCATATATATAAATATATATGCATATGTATACATATATTACATGGGGGTCACCACTTATCAAGGCCGCAAGGCCTCTCAGGGATAAGAGTTATTGCGTGTACAGTAATCAATGAGATTGTATGGAAGAAATCATTAGTATTGGGGGTTTTGATAGAGTGGCTTACTTAAGGGGACGTCTTTTCAGGAGTGTGTTTATGTTGGACTTGAAGAAGGCCAAGTTGTAGTCAGGTGGGAAACAGACACGCGGCAGATAGTTCCACTGGCGTGCAGTTCTAAGAAAGAAGCTTTGCTGATGGAATCTACGTTTGGATTTAGCCACAGATTAATAGTGGGGAAAATTATTGACAGTAGTTTCAGCCAGACGGGTGTTTCTCGTGAAAGATTAGCGAGGGGAGACGAGGGATTGGAGCTCAGACGACCACCTGCCATGGAAATATCGATAAAACAAAGACAAGCTTACAAAGGCTCTTCTGTGGGACAAAGGTTGCAGGGGAGAGAAAAGGGAATCCCCCACTAAACTACGAAGTCTATTTTGTACTCTGTCAATGCAGGATAGGCTGTTTTTAGCAGCTCCTGCCCAGATGTGGCAGTAGTACTCCATCCTTGCATGTACTTGGTTTTTTATACAGATAGAGAATTGCAGCAGTAGTGAGATAGCTTCTGGGGCGGTAGAAGGATCCCAACATTTTCCCAGTGTCCCTGGCAACAGATTAAATGTACGTGTTCTATTTTAGATCAGGACTAAAGGTCAGCTCCAGAAGCTTGTTAAAACATGGAACCTCTCCAAGACGAGAGCCATCCCTTTCAGTTGATGCCAGATGGGGATCAGAGCGTTGATGATGTAAATATAGAAGCTTGGTTTGGGATGCATTAAAAGTGACCATCCACCTCTTCCCCAAGTGTGCCACGTGCTCAATATCAGAGGAGAGAGAATTAGAGAGAACTGTGTCATTTACGGCCTTTGATGTGTTGCCATAGATTATCATGTCATCAGCATAAATGTCAACGAATGATTTAAGTATGTGTTTTTGAAGATCATGGATGTAGATCATGAAGAGAGTTGGACCCAGGATGGACCCCTGAGAGACTCCAGTATTAATACAGTGGGCCTCTGATTTCTGCCCATTAAGAACAACTGTTATGAACCTATCGGAGAGAAATGATTTAATGATTGAAAAAACATTTCCAGTAATACCGTAGCTGGAAATCTTGTGAAGTAGCCCCTTATGCCATACCTTATCGAAGGTCTTTGTTATGTCAAGAGAAATTGTCCTGGAACGGAAACCTTTGTCAAGAGATTAACTAATCCTGTGTGAATAACCGTTAGCACATCTGCTGTAGATCTTGCAGAGCGGAAAGCATATTGCATGTCAGTAAGAAGGTTGATTCTGTTGAGGTGGTTGACTACTTCTTTATTTAATATGGATTCAAACAACTTACTCATGACACACTGGAGACTTATTGGTCTGTACTGAGATGGATATGACCTTTTCACCTGAATTCTTAAATACAGGGCATACTGATGAGGTTTTCCAGGGTGTTGGAAAGCACATCTCCTTCAGGCAACGCTTAAACAGTTTTGTAAGTATGGGGACAAGTTCTGGTTGGAGCTTTTTCAGCACTATAACTGGAATGCCATCAGGGCCAGTTGCTTTACTGGAATCAAGGTTCTTGATTAGCTTGGCGACCTCACGCCCAGATATTTGTATGTTGCATAGTGTGTTGTCTCTTATAGGATGAAATACAGGGAGTTGATGGTCATTGTCGCATAGGCTAGAATTAGCTGCAAATTCACTGGCAAATCGTCTGTCCTTGTCTGATGCTGACGAGATGATCTCATGTCCTTTGATGATAGTTGGGATAAAACGCACGCTTCTGTTCAAGACCCCTTTTGCTATTTGCCAGAACTGGTGGGAACCAAGCCGCTGCTCAGCTACTTTTAATTTTTCAGACTGAGCATATAGCTCACTTGCATGTTTTATAGTGGCTTGTGGCAGTCGTGAAAGCAGCTTTTGTCCCAGTGCTGTGGTAGCTATGGAAAAAAGTGATTTCTGTGCGCGATGGTAGCAGCACATTCAGGGGAGAACCATGACTGGCTGTTAGGTTTGGTTGGAATTTTTTCGATGGGGGTGAATCGGTCTATGCTTCTAATGAACTATTCGGTCAGGTCTGATGCTATAGAGGACACATCCTTTTTAAACATGGAATGCAAAGGTAGGGCAGATATGAATGTACGGAAGCTATCCCAGTCAGCCATAGAGTATCGATATACAGTACGGTGGAGAGGTACGTCTGGAGACTTATTACATTTCATTTTTATCTTAACTGCTACAACAGAGTGGCCAGAGGATCCCAGAGGAGATTAAACGGAACACGAACACAGTTCAGGGGATTTGTGAGGAAAAGGTCTGGAAGGCTTGCATATTGACCGGGTGTATCTGGCACACGGGTGCGTTCGTGAACAATCTGAGTGAGGTCATAGGCAATAGTAAAATCGTGACAAAACCTCCCCTCGTCATCGGTTTTATTTGAGTGGATCAGCCATTCCACATTATGGACATTGAAGTCACCGCAAATGTGAATGTAAGCCGAAGGATGAGCAGAAAAGATGTGGTCAATTTTCTACGAAATGCTCTTAAAGATAGTAACTCCACTGTTGTTGGGGCGACAGAGGGCAAATATAAATGCAGTGGTGTAAGCTAGTGCAACCCGAAACACATATAAGGTAAATTAGGGTATTCTCTGGAGATATCCTAACCACATGGAAAGCCATCTTTCATGTAGGCACATATTCCATGCCCATGGCGATGTTGGGGGTCAGATTTAGATGTTAAGTTTGAATAGCCTTTAATTATGAATTCGTCTAGAGAAGTTGTTGGCCCTATGCCAGTTTCACTTAGAAAGAATATATCCGGTTTCGTCTCCTGTAATTGTGTTTCAACCTCTGGAAGGTTGGAACGTAGACCCCTGATGTTGGAGAAGGAGACCTGGTAGTAGGGATCTACGTTGGTTGATGGGGTTCTAGGTGTATTTTATTATGTATATGTGCGTGCGTGTGTGTATAGATAATCGATATTTAACATACTATATTTTCGCCATATTTTCCTGAATATGTCTGTGACACGTCCATTACATTTTCGTTAAGTATATACAATATCTTCACGGTTTCTGTCCTTTGATTTTTTTTCTTCATTTTTCCTTCACATTTATTAATCAACATTTTAAACCTTAACTTTTGACATATTTCCACATCTTGTTTCCAATTTTCTGTGTTGTATCCATATTTTATTTGCTACATTCATTCTATTTTTCATCGCAACCTTTTTATCGCCACCTTTCCACTCAATGCGTTTCCCACCATTTTCTTCCCGTAAGCGACATAAAAATAAAGATTTTTTCGCCTCAATTTTTTTAATTGCCTTCATTGTTTATATTTGTTCGACACTTAATTTCATGTTACACACGTACCACTTTTTTCTATTAATACAGCCACAATTTGGAGACTTGATTTTGTTTTTTACGCCTGACCATATCCAATTTTTTATAAGCAGACAAGCAGGTGGTTATGGTTTCTGTGGCTGAATACTTGTCAAATAATTAGAATATGGGATTCTGAGTTAATTAGAAACTTTCCGTAGGGTATGAAGAGTTGATTAGTTGGTTCTTAAACAGATAGAAAGAACAGAAAAAACATGAAAGAGAAAGACGGACAGAGAAAGAAAGAGAGTTCTGAAGTGAAAAGAGTTCTAGCGAGAGAAAGAGAGTTCTACAAAATGGATAAAAACAAACAAACAAAAAAAAAAGAAAAAAAACGTAATAAATTAATGAAGGCGATCTTATCGAATAATTGCCGTCGCAGTTTATAATAAGGTTTTCATTATTATCGCAGTAGCGGTAGTTGGATTATACGAATGATTTTTTTATGAATGTATTGGCCTTGTGGTTGTGTCAGTCGTTGCGGTTTCCAGGGAAAAATCTCGTAACAGGTGGGGTTCGTACACCTCCGGAGTTCTTTAGGATTTTCAGAAGTAAAATATGAAACTCCAATTTGTAAAAATCAAGATGGTTTTACGATAAAAAAATGCTATATTCATAACCGGTACAACTATGTACACAGATAAAAAAAACGACACACATACATAAATATATACTTAAGCACATACATACATGCATGCCCCCCACACACACACGTATATTAATAATCGTGATCATTAACGTTATCATTTATATCACTATTCTTTGAATTATTTTCTTCACTGTTCTATTTTCTGTTACTTATTCTTTTTCTTTTACCATTAGTATGAATGTTAATATTGACGTGTTTTTACACATGTGTCTTTTTGTTAAACTATAATAAATTGTTATATATTTTAGCACAAAATAATTCAATGTTGACTTCTGTTGCTTTCCTTCTGTGATCATATCTGAAAAGCATCGAAGAAGTAAAGGCATTGAATCAATTTTACAAAATTAAAAATGGACTATTTTAGTTTTCTCTTAAATAATTGCAAGGTAATTTCATTGGTAATCTATAATTCTTGAAAATGAAAGAGATGTTGTAAACTTAGTTAAATCTATTTCAATTCAGAAAAATTACTGTATGATATTTTTTTACAAAGGAGTAACAAATTATAAAGTCCCGAAGCCCACCCGAGGATAAGTATTAATGAGAGTGCAGTGGCCAATGGGAGCATGTAGTCATCGTTAGAAATGGAAATTTGGTAGATTTGAGTACTTAAGAGGATACCTCATTAATAATTAATTAACGTGTGACAAGAAGGCGACCATATTGTGATCAGTTCGAAAAACACTGAAAGAAGAATAATGTTCCACAGGTGTTCACTTCAATTAAAGAAGATTTGTTCATGGAAATTACGTTTATGTTTAGGCAGATAAATGGTGGGGAGAATTGTTGTGAGTGGTTTCAGCTAGACTAGTCTTTTTTGTGTGAAAGTAAGGATATGGGGGAACAAATGATTTGAGCGCAGACATATACTTGCCACGAAAAAAAAACGATAAAGCAGAGATATCCTGGCAACGTCTTTTCTGCGGGAAATAGGTTGGAGAGTAGAGAAAAAGGGTATCCCCCAATAGGCCATGAATCTATTCTGAAGTCTGGCAAGGCAGGATGAAGTGTTTTTAGCAGCGCCTTCCTAGATGTGGCAACAGTACTCCGTCCTTGATCGTACTGGGCTCTTATACAGGTAGGGAATTGCCTCGGCGGTGAGATATCTACTGGAGCGGAACAATGATCCTATCATCTTACCAACAGCTCTGGCAACGGATTTGATGTACGTGTTCAATATCAGATCAGAAGTAAAAGCCAGGCCTAGAAGTTTGTCTAAATTGAAGCCTTCATTTCGACTGATCCCAGCCGTGGACCAGAACTTTGATGAGAGCAAGGTAGAAGCGTGTTCTTTGATGCATAAAAATTAGCAAAACACCTCTTTCCACATTGCAGCACGTGATCAAGGTCAGAGGAGAGAGAATCAGAGCAAACTTGATCGTTTCTCTCTCGCTTCTTTTTATGTGTTTCTCTTCCTCTCTCTCTCTCTCTCTTATGAATAGCATTTGATATAAAGTAAAATAAGTATAGTATATATGATTTTTTTACAGTTCAATATGGAAAACATCATAAAGAAAAAGCGGGAATAAATGATATTTATACCGTGGCATTTCGAGGGCTAATGCTTCTACTAAAAAAAGGCAGGAAAAAAGCTACAGTATCGATATAGAATAATGCCATATCTAGCATAGAGCACATTAAAGCAAAAAGACAAAATTAGTAGACAAGTCTAAAGCAAATATAGAACACAAAATAGAATGGTTGTATTTCATTTATGTAACTTGGAGTAACGCTTAATGATAACGATGGAGTTTAAAAAATTCTGAGCGAATTCTTCAGTGTAGCAGTGGAATATCACCCCAGAGTTAAAGGTATAACACACGCAATTTTGAGATTTTAAAAATGTAAATAAAAGAAGTAACACATATACGGTGGTAGCCAAAAATAGCCCGCGTAAACAATCAGTTTTGAGTCAACATTAGATATGTGAACTTCGGTCCGAACCGATCGGCCGTAAGAAAAAGGCATTAAGCGAACAAATATTTCGCTTCATATTAAAACTACGTTTGCGAAATTGTAAAAATCAGCGTAAAGTGATGTAATTTCTTTCTTCTGTAAAAAGCAAAACAAAGAAAATATATTGAAAGTCATGTTGAAAGCAGGAACGTTACATTTCTGAGAGAGATCGACAGCAAATATGAGCAACATTTTCGTAGAGTTCGTGTCTGCCAAAGAGGGCAGGATGTAGTGTTAGGTTATCATTTGAGTAGAAATTATTCTATATATTACTTCAGCATCGTGAATTTCATTGATTCAAGAAATCCCCAAAGTTATATCATCCGAGCGTTTAGAAATTGATTTATTCAAAAGTGGCACTAATCTATATTATTCGAGGTCTGTGAATTTTACGCATAGAGGAAAGGCAACGTGCAGTTATGTAGTTATGCAATCGAGCACCCCAGAACTTATATCATACTAAAAGCATATTAAGAGAAAATCTACAAACTTAACCAGTGTAGTTACATACCATCATGAATCATGGTAGGCATACATGTATAAATACCATTAATAATAACACATATACTAACAAGGATCGTCGCCTAATATAGAATATTACAGCTAATTAAATTTATCAAAAAAACTTTAAAAAAACATGTTATAATATATGGTATAAAATCCTTTACGAAAATGAAGTAATAATTATTTCTAAGAACGCATTTAAAATTATTTAAGCTTTTCAACTTTCACATAGTTACAGCATAATATTGAACACACATTCTATAAAAATATTTATTTCATAGTCCCAAGATACTGCATGCAAAATCAAATATTACTAATTATAATAAAACAGAAAATCTCAGAGAAAATTGAAATAAGCTAATGATCCAATAATTACTTAATTGTTGCCAAGGCTCTAAGTAAAAATAACACCACCACAAAAATGTTATCCTTACTTTACTAAGTAACTCTCAGAGTAACCGTTCCCTTATATAAAATAGAGAACCTAACCCATCCCTCTAGTAATATTAAGCCACCATCTAATTTGTAAGTATCCTTTTGAATATGCACCCACATTTGATCGTGACTTTTTCCCATTAAATTAACGCTACTGTAAGAACCATTTCCAAAGGGGGACTTCTCCACACACATCTTTATAAAGAAACCTCTGTACTAGTAACGCCGTAAAATAATCTTAAAGAAACAGATGCATCTTATCAACATTTTTCAATCTTACAAGGCTTATGCCACCGCTAGCATCAAATCAGCTACTAGGCTAAATGCCAGAGATTCAAAAAATGGCATTTCGCAGATTGTAAGCACAAAAGAGATTTTAATATGGACACTTTCATTTTTAACTTCCTGTAAACCACTTTTTACATATTAAAACATTCGAAACGCCCGTATATATGAATTACTGATCCCTTATATTCCTTGAAAACTTACGTATACATTAAGCTAAGTAGACTCTATTTAAGTTTATCATTAACAACATAATACTTAATATTCGGATCTTGTCTTGAAATAAATCTGGACATGCCTTCTCTGTATATTATTTTGAATGATCTTTTTTAATATTCTAATATCTTAGCTTTTATCGAGTGATCAGAATATATTCACCTTAATTTTAAATAAATTTAACTTCAATTGTAGAATAAAAAAAGTTATCAACGCTATCCATTTGCATAACAACTATTACTTTTTATCCCTTTTTTTTTTCGATACAGAGAAATGAATTTGTCTAGAAAACCCTCACAGCAGATACCGATGTCAAAATTTCTAGGTATTGCTCCGCTATATATGTGTAATTCAATATCACACCTATCTTACAAAATATTTCAGATAACTACTTGTCTGAGTTAAAACTTAACGCTTATAAAACTGCAGTTAATACTGCAACACGTACTTAGCTTATTTTAGTGTCGTTCTATATCGGTATAGCTGAAGATTTTAGATTAACACTGCATGAGGTCACTTATCGTAAGAATGCAATTTTTAATCCTCTCTAATCAATTCGAACTGAAGAAATAGAATTCATAATTTGTAGCAAAATAAACAAGAAAACATTTTTACACGACGTACAGTACTGTTCACAGTACACAGGTCTTGACTCCCGTACCAGAAAAAAAAAATAACGTCCTCATGCGCAGACCACAAAACATGCCAACACTACAATCTGCATATCACTTCTTTGCACAGAACAGATTATGGATTCAAAAGGCGGTTGCTCTTGTGCACATCCTATTAGAACCAAGACTACAGACGATAACTGTCGAAAAACTTTATCGAGTCCGGCCTGGTCATATGTCGTCACACCGAAAAACGCTTAGTTTCCACAATCAATAAAAGTAAAAAGGGCTTCTCATTGTTATGGGTGATATCCATCGCCACCCGTTGCCATGCGTCCTTAACTTCAGTTCGCCTTTTCTGCATTTGCTCTGGTCTGGATTACAGGCTGATATGCATCACACTGCTTGCTGATCTGCCTGCCATCTACTCGTGTCACTGCCGGGTCCAGGTGACTCACAAAATACAGGGTACTGTTGATACCTGGATGATCATTCTCTGTATGCATCTCTTTTTTTTTAGATGGGTTCGTCGCGTCCATTGCACCTGTCCAGGATCGAACAATGTGCTCAACAGCCATCATCATGGTGTTATACCATTTCTGACGCACACGGGTTAATTGGTAATCAGTACGATTTCAATGTGAAGCGGCCAGCGTTATACTCACCGATATCCCGTTTTCAGAGACTAGAATCTTGCGCGTGTCTATTCTTCGCTTGATCAACATTTCGCTGGCCGCTTTAGTATGGATTCTTGCTCGTCTCGAAAATGTGTCAGAGGCTGCGATCAACATATCCACCGGGACTTCCAAAATGCGCCGGCTTTCGTCTCGTTCAATAACACCTTCATCCAGCGTCTTAATGGCATTTCATACTAGCAATAAGTCGAACCCCAGCAAATCCCCTTACGACAGCAACACATCGGTTTCCGCGGAAACACCGGATTTGGTATTTTTTTTTACACAGTGATCACCACTTATCAAGGCCCGGAAGCCACTCAAGGATAAGGGTTATTGCAAGTACATTACGTTAGTGTGGAGATTTGATCAAGTGTTTACTTAAGGGGGCGATTCATTAGGAATCTGTTAACATTGGACTTGAAGACATCCAAGTTGTAGTCCGGTGGGAAGCAGGCAGACGGAACAGAGTTCCGCAGGCGTGCAGTTCTAAGAAAGAAGCTTTGTTCATGGAATCCACGTTTTGATTTAGGCACAGATATAGAGTGGGGGAAATTTTTCACAGTGGATTCATCTAGACGGGTGTTTTTCGTGAAAGATTGGCGAGGGGGAACCAGAGATTGGAGTTCAGATGAGCACCTGCCATGGAAATAAGGATAAAACAAGGATAGGCTCGCAACGTCTCTTCCGTGGGAGAGAGGTTGCAGGGTAGACAAAAGGGCATCGCCCACTAAGCCACAGAGTCTATTTTGTACTCTGTCAAGGCAGGATAGGCTGTTTTTAGCAGCTCCTGCCCAGATATGGTAACAGTATTCCATCCTTGGACGTACTTTGCTTTTATATAGATAGAGAATTGCATGGTATGGGCCTTTACAGTTCCAGCTTCACAACATGTTTCGTCTCTCTGCCTAATGTGGTGATTTTGATGTTCTTCTTCCAGGTGCGACACGGTCTGAGGTTCTCTATGTTATTTGGGCAGCATGAGTCAAAGAGAGCTGAGCAGCACGCTTGGTTTATGTGTATAGCCATTGTTGACACTGACATATTTGCTTATGAGAAGCTAAACACTGGTTTCCTGTGCAATGTATTTCTACTAGTTTACACTAATAAAACCATGTAAAGTTTCGATTATTCGAGACGTATATGTAACTATTTTCATTTACACACTCACTAGACAAAGTATCATATTTCCAAAATGATCACTACATAAGAAGGAACATCATTCTGACATATTAGTGCTAATAAATGAGTATTTGTATACACATCCGAGTTAATTACTTTAATCTTTCTCGTAATTATTTGTAAAACGTTGATAATTATGCAATGATAAAAGAACAATTACATTAAGCTTCAATTACAGTTTATTTTAGAACTAATGAGTTTTTGGAGCTTTTCTTAAGAAAATCTCCAAACTTTCGTCCTTTTCTTTTATGAATGTGTGTTTTGCATAATGCATACTCCTTGTAAATAAATCTTGGTACAATGTAATATATATATATATATATATATATATATATATATATATATATATATATATATACTGAAAACCACGTGTTTAATGAATATACTTGAATATAAGCCTTACAACTACAAGGTTAACATAAATTCTAGTTTCACAATCGAAATAATAGTTTTGTACGTGAAGTGACTGCACTATATGCATCTAAGTATAGGTATCTTTAATCGGTAAATAGCTAAAAATAATAAATGTTAATATCATTCAATTAAACTCGTGTTATTTACAGATTGCTGAGTGATATATACGAACTGGATGATTTTTTACCGCCGATTGAATTATTTAGCCCGAAGACAAAAAATAGAACGAAAGATATATGGAACTAGCAGGACGTGGTAGTGGGCGTTGCCCGGTGGAAGTTTGACCCCCATATCTCGTGAGTCCACGTATGCAAAAAAAAAAAAAAATTCTAAACACCCTAATAATTACACATCCAGTAGATGATGTTTCTATTTTTTTTAATTCGGCGACGATCCTGATAGATTGGCCAGGTTTAAATATACTATATTTAGTAAATACACTATATTTAAACAAAGCATATTAAACAAACGAAAATGTTTTTGAAATATATAATTACTGGAACAATGTAGAAAGCGAGCGTGCGATAGAGGGATAGGAAATAAATGTGTGTTGCTTTTTCGTCGGCATCGCCCGGAAATGTTTTTTTCTTCAACCTAAAAAGATAGGTAAAACGCCAGCAAGAGAAGGAGCATTGAAGAATATATATAGGGATGGAGGGAGAGATAGGAAATATTAACTGACGCTGTAAAATAGAACAAAAAGATGCAGCAATATACTATTAGGGACAAAAGAAGGTATCATTTCGAGACCATATTTGAATAATATATAAGCGATTGTTTAACATGTGTGTACACTTTATCCGGTACACAGGAATACTAAGAGTTCAACCAATCAGAATGAACTGAATTTTTCTCAGGAGAATGTTTGAATCGGAAAACGAAAAGAGTGGGTTATGACCGTGAGTTCATGATCCAGTTATGAAGTTGGAAGCGGAATATATGTATAATGTGTATATTTTCTACCGATGTTGACTAGGAACGATAGGAGAACTTGATATTTAGAGGGAAATAGGAACTAATTTCTTTAAAATGGTTGCGATTTTAATAATGTTGCTCCTATAATGAAATGTAGGTATTTTTTATAATAACAAAATATGTCTAAAACGCTATTTAAAAAGGTACGTATATGTTTTAAATTAACTTGTGGCTAATAGTCTAAACATAATACATGTATGAGTAATCTGTTCTTGCAGTGGAATTTCTGCAAGAAAATATTATGTAAGGAGATATTTTTTGTTACTAAACCTTTTACTTTTTCTTTAGAGTTAAAGTTGCAAATTTAAGAAAACCCACTACATATAAAACATACGCATACTGAAAAATAACTTGAAATATTACAAACTATCTGGATTCTAAACTGGAACTGGAAAGCCTAACGAAATATTTATTTTTCGTAATGCATCAATTTTTACAGACGGTGAAATTATTCTAAAATTTAAATTAAAGGAAATAATATTTATTTTCATTTTTTTTTATTTTACTTTTTATTTTAGTTTTATGTTTCAGTTCACATGTGGCTTTCTTGTAAAATATTTTTCAGGTATTCCTAAAATAAAAAAAATGTAAAAAAAAAAAATATTGCAATTATATATAAATTGGATATATTGTAGAAGTTTTGTATTAATTAAGAAAAAACTATTTCATTTTGTTCGTAATTTTGTTTTAATTCCGGTTCGGTGTAAACATTCTTAAATGAGTGATACAGAAATGGTATATTTGTTACAAGGGACTACTTAAGTATTTTTCTGATCATAATTGAATAATTTTGGGACAGCTATCGTTTCGCGAAGAAGAGTAACATATACCCCATATGAAAGAAGTATTACGATTATTTAATATTTCAATAAAATGTACATACCGACAAAGAATTAAAAAGAAAAGCAGCTTTATATCTGCCCCTTTCTGTCGTTCTCTTTACTTAGGTCAAAAGATATTTGTATTGATTAAATCGTATGAAATAATGAAGTAACAATAATCAATGTATTCTAGGTGGTTTTGTCTTTTAAAAAAGCATAACACATAATCGCATATCTATTTACAATAAATATTGTATAACGTATGTTGTTTGAATGAATGATGTCATTTGTCTTAATCTGCTAAAGTTTTTGGTATATCTTCTAAATAAACTTAATCTAATGCATATATATGGTAAGCCATTGAAATTGCCCGGAAGTAATGTATAAAACGCTCTTATTCAACTCATTGTAGATAGAATAGCAAACAGTGAATACATTGGGAAAACCACTTAACAAGAACTGCGATGGTGTTACAAACTGCGAAAAGACAACAAACCTTCTGTTGTGCATGATAAGAAAATACATTAGTTAATGAATATCGTATTACTACCTTGATATAGTTTATTAGAAGAATTTATAATTAAGAATAAACGCGAACAGTATCATCAGTAGAACTTGCATCAAATATTGTACAGTAGTCTTAGGTGATTTCTACATTAGCGTAGCTATGCCGGGGTTTTCGCTCAATCATAATAATCGATTTCATCTTTTATACATAGATATTACAAATCGAAATCCTTAATAAAAACAAAAAAAATCTCACAAAAGTGCAAGTCTATGATATATC
>NC_136492.1:115327018-115337018 GCF_053919585.1 Euprymna scolopes | reverse complement strand
TGTAATGCACATCATTGAATGCTACCAGAGAGGGTAATATGATTGGAATACTATGTTAAGGAATGAATTTAAAGTAAGACATATCATAAAATGTATTAGAATTTTGACGGCAGTTAGGAAACCTTCTCAAGAATATAAGACCGAAAAGTTCAATGAGAATAAATCAAGGTGGATTAGAAAAAATAAAATAAAAACAAAAAAAAAATACTCATTATAACATTTAAATTGATCTGCAAGGTGCTTTAATTAATGTCAGTAAAGATAAAGTAAACGACTCTTTATCGTACGAAATCTTATTACATTAATGGTAGAATGTACCTTGAGCTACGAGAGTAGAACCTTCTGTAATCTGAAACTATTTTAGGCCCAAGTCGGTAGTGTATATTCTGCACGACTGATCTCAAACATATCAGATAACTTACATAGGGATCGTTTTAAAATAATAGTATTAGTTTAATTCAGTATCTTGACTTGAATCGAATTAAGAATTTGTGAGATATTTTAAGGTTAAAATACCTAAGCGGAATTCACAAAAACAACTATTATTATCAGAGAAATTATGCAAGGAAGAATGAGGAAAACTGCTGGTGAATAATTGTGAATACTTTGCCGTTAAGCAGTGACGGCACTTGACAAGATGAAGCAAAATTACAACACGAAGTATTAAATTTATGTATCGAATATTATCATGTTGACAAGAAAGTTTTTGCAGAATTAAACTTTTTAAATTCTGATAGCCTTTTTCGACTCGATCAAAATTTTATTGATTGAAATAAGCACCACAAGAATAAACACAACTTTGCAAAAGCAAAAAAAAAGTGTAGTAAGTCCAGTAACGTAAAATGCTTTCCTTCTGTCAGTGCTAAAATCGCTGAAGGCGTTTTAGATATTCATTTAGCCTTTAAAGCATGTCTCAAGCAGAAAGTTGTGAAGGCGCTTAAGAAAGTGGCACTCGATACTGGAGAAGTCTGGAGAGTATTAAAGATGGTGCAGTGTTTCGTAGCTTAAATTCTTTTTAACTTCTGCATGGTCGGTTTATCAACGTGCGGTCGGGTATTGTGAGGAACGGGGATTTGGGTATTTTCCCTTGTCTCATGCTAGGTCTGAGGCAATTCATAAATTTATTGAAAGTAGAGCTCTGCCGTAAGCATTTATCCCGCATGCAAAGAGTTGTAATGAATAAAACCAATCACACGCTACCGTAGGCAAGTATAAACTACTATTTGTGCAATTATGGCTTCGAAAAGTGTCGTGGAACTTCATCGGCGTCTAACTACTGTTTTAAGAGTCGCCGGTTGCGTAAAAAAAAAAAAAACTTTCCATCGCATATCACAACACGTATCGTTAATGTTGCCAAAAAGAAGGAAATGGTACACTTCATAGCGGCGTTTTTTTGTTGTTGTTGTTTTCGGTGAATTCCTGTGGTACCCATTCATCATTGTTTTTCTCTCTCAAATAATAAGAATTCATTGTATACGTTAAACCTAAGACATAGAAGCGCTCTCGGACAGTCCCTATCACTAAATTTCTAAAATCATAATGTTGTTGTTGGTTCACTGCTGGTTCCTGATCTTAATGCGTCCTTGTTATCCTAAGCTCTTTCGGCAGCTCGTCAACAAAGTTTTATTGAAAAAAATAATGCAAAATTGCTTTATTCCATCTTGTATTTTAATAAAACATAAATGTTTACTGCGATTGTAATTTAAACAACTATATAGAGCGAAACTCATCTTTTAAAATGATATGTAAAATTAATATATTAAAACAACATACTTGAAAAACATCATTTGCAATCCCAATTAAAATTCATCCAAAACACACTTCTCAATCTAATATATATAGTTATTTCGGACGTTGAAAAATGAATTCATTCATGGCTTTTTAATTATTCTTCAATATTAAACTAATAATATATTGCCAGATATTACTTATCAAATATCAGGCAACATGTCGCACATAAACTCGAATTATACAAGAAAATAACATATGTTCAATATTTATGCGTGATATATATAGGTAGTCTAGTATATATATATATATATATATATATATATATATATATATACATATATATATATATATATATATATATATATATATATATATATATACTAGACTAACCGTGACCCCTTGGGTCAGTATGTTATATTAGCTATGGAATTCATGTATGAGCGTGACTTGTGACTTAAATAAATAGGGTTTTTTTACATAACAGAAACATTTCTATGAAAGTATATTAAAATGAAAAAAGAATATAGATACATTTCTACGAGTCGTTCTGTTTATTATAATTTATTATTTTGGAAAAAAAATTACAGTGACTGGATTATAAGTGGTTAGTCATACTTATATGCAAATGTGCACTGAACAGATACCATAATACTTATTATAGTTAAATTCAAATTTTAATATATCTGCTTTTTTTACATCTTTTACTTCTGTATTACTCTTTAGTTATTTAAAACCCCACTCTGCTCATGTTAAATAATAATTTCGAAATAATAACGTTAATATTTCAGTGCAACTGTTATGCGCGCACGCGCGAACGGATGTCGTAAACCGGAATATGGGGTACATACATCGTTACAAGATCATTTGAGTTTTATAATTATATAGATACACTATCCTGGTATTACATACACTTAAATATATTTCGATTAACGCAGATTTCTTATTAGTATATTATAAATATGAAATCTGAATTAATCCAAATTGCAGTCCCCAATAACCGGGATTGCTCTGTCGAAGACTGCCACCTCGAATAAATTAAATTGCGGTTGTTTTTGTTGGTGGTGTTTTTGTGATTGCTGATGCCGCTCCCCAACACCCAACCTCCTCATGTTACGAACGATTTTCAGAATAGACACCCTAAACTCCTTGGCTATGGAATGGATATGAATTTCTCTCATCCCATGGCCGGAACTGGTGGAGATAGGTGGTGTTGTAAGGATATTGAACAACCCTCAGCAGACAAAATAAGTAGCAGCGAGGGAAAAAGTAAATAGATGATGTAGGCCGTGCGCAGGATCGAACCTGTAACGCGAAGGAGGAAAAATGTGTCAACAGAAAGTAAACCGTTTAGCCATCGGATCTGCAAGAATAGGAATAAGAGTGTAGACCTCAAGGCTTATGTTGACTTTGGAAATGGCTCGCTAAATCGATCGACGAGATAGAGAGGGAGAGATGGTAATTCGTGATGGACAAAATACGATGTATTTTTCAATAAATAACATATGGAAAAACTAAATCGAACATTACAGATAACTCTTGTCGCTTAACCCCCTCTCCCCAATGTGGCTTATTTCTTTGCTTGTTTTTAATAAATCCAACATTATAAACAAAGCAGCGAATATATTTTTTGCTGTAACAAAGTTGATAACGGTATGAACACAAAAGGGAGGTAGAGAGAATACAGAGAGAGAGAGAGAGAGTGAGAGAGAATAGAATACAAATTAATGCCAAAGCAAAATGTAACCATTACGTAAGTTTTAATGTTTTTTTAATATATACGAGTGACTAAGAAGTAAACAATCTGCACGTAATGATGGCTACATGTGCGTATATAGTGTAACATTTTGGCATGCCGTTTGTCTTGCAGTCGCCATTTTGTATAATCCGTGTGCGTTTGTTTGTTTGTTTTTGTTGAAGGTGTAAAATCTAGAATAAAATAATTACAGCTGGATTCCAATGAGAAAAAGTGGAATCTGCGTAAGGACAAATTATTTTCTGAATAAGCGAATCGGAAGTGAACGTTATTTCTATGTGTTTATGATTCAGTTTATAAGATTGACAAGGCAATACAATTCAACTATGTGTAATTTTACGCGGTGAAGTGTGAGAGTGGTGAGAGTAGTTATGAATACGAGGGAAAATAGAACCTACTTTCTCTAATGATAATGGCGATAGTGATGATTACTCTCCTATGATGTATTGTAAGATTTTATGATGAGGTATATATGTGTATAAAATGAAGTTGTATAGTGAGATAATGTAGTAGCTAATAATCTAGAGAAAATAAATTTGTATGTGCCATCTATTGTCGCAAACCTATGGTAATTTGGTCCAGAGGGGAACTTCTGTAATCAAAATATTATATACACCATTATATAGGATCCAATATATATATATATATATATATATATATATATATATATATATATATATATATATATATTAATGATTTATAAGGATAAAAACAATTCGCAACCACCGAGAATCGAAACCACAACGTATAGCTTACGATCTGCTTTTCTCTTTGACAATTATTCTTAAGCTATGAAAGCATGTTCACTTCAAAGATAAAAGTTAAAACATGAACTATGAGCTATTACATTACACGCACATATTCGTAATGCCTTCGTTCAAATTGTACCTGGAAACTTCTATTTTTCTTAATTTTCCCAATTTTGCAACGATTTTACCCGATTAAAGTTCAAATAAAGAGTTTCGCATGGAATCGATTGCCGTATACATATTGTTTCATTTCTGTAGACCAACAACTGAAAGGAGTTTGGTATTAATAATATTAAAAACAATATATACAGACATTTTTGCGTTTACTTTAACGTTTTTAACGCAAATATTAGCAAATATGAATCATGTAGAATATTTGCATACATATAATTATACGTAATAGTTTTCTAAAGATGATAATTCCAGAAGACAACCGACAAAACTAATAGGGAATTAATAAAAATGAATATTTAAAAAAGATGCGAATTAGCTAGATCTTATAAAGATATATTGCAATCGTACAATCAATAGTTGTAGTTTCTTTTATCAAATAAATAAAAAAAAATAATTCTTAATAGGAATATCATTACACAAAAACACCTATAGGAGTAGAGATATATTCATAAACATAACAAAAAATCGGACATTTATTGAAACAATTTATTTCAATAAATATACTTTATTTTATAATATATGTTCACACATCTTATAATTACTACTTCGTTTATATTCTTTTTGCTGTTTTTAATGCTAGGCCTTTTTCTACGCATGTCATTGATCAGTTCCCGAATATCACTATGCGAGATCTCTTGCTATGTCCGAAGCAATATTCTAAAACTTAACCTTTTGAGAATACCTTTCTTCATGTATTGCGATTGTTTCTGTCTAAAATGCCCCAAAGCTTTTAAATTGAGATCATATTCGGCGAGTCACTTTCCCATGGAAGCTTATTAATCCCATTTTAGCTAAAGCCATGTTGTCTCACCCTAACAGAATGACAAACAGCTTCGTCTCCCATGGATACGAAGTTGACATTGTTTATCTTATCACTTGAAGATATTGGTAGGATTCCTTTGTGAAATATTAAAAGGTATTTAACTGAGTTGATATTTTATTCGCAATCTACCAGGTTTGAGAGGGAATCACACAAAATTGCGCCTCATATTATAACCGAGAAACTCCCTCGTTTCAACGTTCGCTGCAGTCTTTTAATATCAAACTCTTGTTGAGGGAGCCTCTATATCCATACCCTTTCACTGACAAGAAACCATGGAAACTATAACCCTTCCAAGAAAATAGCATTAGTTCCAACGTTCTGGGGTCTATCAACCATAACACGAGCCCAGCTAATTTTGGGAAAGATATTGGCAAAACGAGAAGGATATTTTCTTTCTTGCAATATTACCATAGTAGCCCAGCGTGTGAAGATTCCTGACGCATGTACTAATAAGGCAGGTCGATTTTGGAATCCCGGTGAGGCAATGGTGATGGTAGATTGGGTTTGACATAAAAAGACCTACACAAAATAATTTTCTCAAAATCGTTATCTTTGCTTTAGGAATTGACTTCAAAAGTTGAAAAATTGAAGCGATTAAAAGTTTTTCGGCGAATTGTCAAGAACGTCCCGTCATCAAAACAATTCGTACTGTTAAGAAAATGGAATCATTATTTAGAATATGTTTTAAACTACATTTTTAAATAAAATGAGTGAGGATAATCTTCTATCTATCTATCTATATATCTATAAAAACAGAGATGTGTGTGCCACAGACGATTTCTGATTGGTTAATCCAATAATCACATCTCCTAAAAAAGTATAGTTCTTACGCTCTTAACTTTACCATAAAATATTTTGGTCTTATTTATTGTCCATCTTGGAAGGGTTTAATTTTTTTCTAACTTGCCATTTACAAATTACAAAAATACGAAACTTCACAATCCAACCTCCGACTCAACGTCCGCCATTCACAAAACAAGAAAGCAAACGCTGGACAGATTATTAGTACTACTACTACTACTACAAACAATACAGCACGAAAACACGCGCACACACGCACACACACTCACGTCCACTACCGTCCTTGGCTACGTCACGTTGTTATGGCAACACGATAAATACACAATAAATTTGATTGTCTTCATTTCTACGCAAATATTACGCAAATATAAACCATATAGAATATCTGTATGAATATAATTACACGTAATAGTTAAATAAAGATGATCATCGTATAAGAGAACCGAAAAAGAAACTAATAGGGAATTTGTATAAATATGTATTTTCTTTTTAAATAAATAGAAAAAAGGGGTGTTGATAAGACTATCGATATTTATACAGTTTAGTGACGACATTAAAAAATGGAAATATTGAAAAAAAATTTATTATACGTAACTGTTATAGACTGAAGTTCTCCGAAAAAAAAATTCACTTCATTTGATCAAGTTGTTTTTTTTTTACAGCGAAAAACAATGATTTATCACGGCTACGTCAACGTGGCCATTTTAAAAATATACCTAGCAGATTACCTCCATTTTAGGCCAAATTTCGCAATCTAGCCTTTTTTTTCTCGCCATATTGAGATGCGCACAACACATCTGCAATTTTTTTACGTTTTTTTTTCTTTTTTATTTTAAATCTGCAATTTTTTGCGTTTTTTTTTTAAAATAAGAATACTATTGAATATGCAAAGAAATTGAAGAATGCAAAGAATTGTAGAATTTTTATACGAGATTATTTTCGAAACATGCTCAGTTGGACACGCATGGATAACTTCGAAACTTTGTTTATTTACTTCTGTTACAAATTAGAAAAAAAACACCCCAAAAATGGCATCTGTCTTCGCAAAAAAAAAAAATCTCATTCTGGTGGGGGGAAAAAGGGCTAGATTGGCCTAAAATGGAGGTATTCTGCTATGTACGGCAGTTACCTGCCCTTGGGGAATTTCTGGGCCTGCAATAACATTTCCAAAATGGCCACGTTGACGTAGCCGTGATAAATCATTGTTTTTCGCTGTAAAAAAAAAACTACTTGATCAAATGAAGTGAAATTTTTTTTCGGAGAACTTCAGTCTATAACAGTTACGTACAATAATTTTTTTTTTCAATATTTCCATTTTTTAATGTCGTCACTAAACTGTATAAGTACCAGACTATCAATATACACAAAAAAATATAGATTTATTTTTGGGTAAAGTTCCCCCGGGTTTTCCTTTCACTTCAGTAAATAATGGTCTTTTGTTATATATATGGCGTACTATTATCCTTAAATATATGATGTTTATGTTTATATATATGTATAAGTGATAGTGTCTGTGTGTGTCTGTGCGTCTGTGTGCATTTCCCTACGCTAAAACTGTCAATTTTAAGCCTACAGATTCGAAATTTGATATACAGGGTACTGAGATTTGGGAAAATCGATGTGATAGGTTTTCGACATAAATTTGGCGATTAAGTGGTCAATATTCAACAATTAGACCTTTGAGAACTCTACCAAACTCCTCCTACAATTTAAGGTCTGAAGACGTGATATTTTATATATAGATTCCTTGGACATGGATCTAACTTATTAACTTTACTTGATCCCTAAACAATAAATGTTAAGAGGTCATAATAGGGGTCAAAGTTTAAAAAAATTGACCGTTTGTTTTTTTCCTCAGCATACACTTCAAAACACCTGGGCAACGCCGGGCACCGATTGCTAGTGAATTGATAAAATAGATATTATGTGTAAAGGCAACATTATGTTTTTTTAAAATAATAACGAACAATGTTCGCTTTTTCATTTCAGGAACTTTTTTTGGGTGGAAATATTTTAGATGTCACCATTGCAAAACGCGCTCGTTATTGATATTGAAAATTAACGTTTGTTTATTATTTAATTTGAAAACATTACGATTTAAGCTAAATTATTTCGAAAGGAAAAACGAAAAAAAATGTTTAAAATATATATTATTATATTTCAAGTGTCTGCAGTGAATTTAAACATATTTGTTTTATCTTTTTTTTTAATTCATTTTTCTATTAGGTTTACACAAAAACAATGTCATTTTTTGACGTTCAAATGAACGTGAAAGGGCTTAATTTTGCACCAACCTTATATTTCACATCAAATCCTGTTTGCATTTTTCATTAACATATGGTAATACTCAGGTTAAATATTAAAGCAAAAACATAAAATAAAATAGTCCACACAATTTTATTCTACACATTCTTTACGAAACATAGCCACATACATTTTCAAGTTTATTTCCTTAATAAAAAACACTTTGCAGAAAGTTAGTGCCCAATTTTAATTTCTTATATTTTTAAGGGGTAATTGTTTTTAATCAGTGATTTTTCTAAAATTATAGTTTTAAAATCATATAACCCACAAAGATTAATAAAAGTAAATAATTAAACTCCTTTAAAGGTATTTCGTTATGATTGCATCTATGTTATTGTGCTCAAATAACTTTGTTATTTAGAAAGCCATTCTTAATACGGGAAGGAGGTTGTATTGTGACTATTCTGTACGTTCACCTAAAACTTAAATAAACAAAAATTTCATAAAAATTAAATTTAAGTTGGAAATAGTATTAAAAAGAGCATAGTAACATAGATGTACACGCACTGGGTTTTCAAACTCTAAACACTACACACTCGTTAAAAATGGCACAACTACAGCAAGAATGAACCGCTTTATCGATAAATTCATGTTATCGAAGGCGGAGATAAAATCTGCTAAGATTTCCAAACTAAACACTGCTATGCATCTGATTTGGTTTGGTCCTCTCTCTTCAATACATCTAATTCAACTCTAAAAAGTTTTTCATTATTTCTTATAACTAGCACTTATTTCTTTACAAATGAAACTGGGTGAGAGCCTAATACAGTTTCCTTCAGTTATAATCCATCTATTTATTTTACTTTTCAGATTAGAATGTCAGTAAAAGCAAGACGTTCAATTTTAACCCGTGGTCCACAAAATTTACTGGTACACCTAATCATTTGGATGAAACAGCACCCCCAACCTCACGACAAGTCATCCAGTTTAGTTATTTCCTCGTAAACAGTTATCCCCACTTAAAAAATAGTGAGCTTCCTAAGTTGATTGCCAAGGAAATAATTAGTATTTGGCAAGCAGTCAATCCACCATTGCCCTTGATAAGGGAAGGTAACATAGGACAATATGTCAATAAATTTTTTTATAGGAGGGCCAAAACAATCGACAGGACATCTCTTGCAGCAATCAAAGTGAAAGGAATGAAGGAACTACAGGACAGCCTGTTTGATATATCTTCTTGTAGCTGTAAACTTTCTGTGTTGACATGATGACTTTTCAGTACAGTGCAAGACAGAAAATTGTCAAACAAAGCACATAATCTTCACTTGTTCTTCTAACAAGGAGGTAAAATTAATTCTATAGATTCACTTGCAATTATGTTTCTTTTTTTTAAGAAAATAAAATAATATATTGGTATTTATTATGTAATGGCTCTATTATTAAACATGCACATTTTCCAATTTTCAGGTTCCACTAGAAGAACTGCCATTTACAGCAATTTTTAAATTAATTGATGGAACAACAAAAAGCCTAAAAGCATTTACTGGTTCCTTAGGGAAACTTTATATCAATAATTATCAAGATTTGTCTCAAGTAGAATTCTAAAAAAATAGGGTCCCTCCCGATCATCATTATCTGACAGCAGAAAAAACAAATAATTTAAGTGTGAAGACCAGACGCTATATTTTGCGTATGCTGTTAGCATTTCTTGTGGAGAAGTTGACT
>NC_136492.1:115312018-115322018 GCF_053919585.1 Euprymna scolopes | reverse complement strand
TGCATTAGTAGTGAGATATCTACTGGATAGAAGGATCCGAGTATTTTTCCAGCGGCCTTGGAAACGGATTTAATGTATGTGTTCCAAAACAGGAGGCCTACCCAAGACGAGACCCATTCATTTCAACTGATGCCACATGGGGATCAGACATTTGATAATTTAAAAATGAAAGCATGGTTTTAGATGCATTAAAAGTAACCAGCCAATTGAGGTTTTCTCTAGATTTAAACTCTTGTTTTCCCAATTCACACATCGTACCCCTCTTTCCTCTTATTTTTCAGCTAGGAAAGTATGTGTCAAGTTAATTTAAATGAGAAAGTTTAAAACATGAATGTGTCAGAAATCATGATATAAACATTTGATTTACTTTTAATTTTTATTAAAAGTGCGATATATTTCGCTGTATAGTTTAATCGGGCTGACAATTCCGGTATGTATCTTTTTCTTATTTTGGTTTTCACGAGAAAGTAATCCCTCGGTGTAAAAGAGGAGAGAAACGTACGCCTTATTTTGTTGGTTCCGCGTGTGTTTGTTTTGAGCGGAAAATGTTAAGTAAAAGTATAGTTTCTTTAAGAGACACTTATTTTGAAAAAAAAATATATGATAAATTTGAAAAGATTAAAATGTAAGAAATGATGATAAAATTATTTTTTGTGTAATTTTTCTGTTGTTAGTCCAATATATTTCGATTCAGCCAAACAAATGAAATTACAACAACAATACAAGTAAATAAAATGGTTTTGTTGCGGGTCGGGGGTTCATATTGGAGACACATAAACGCACATGTTTAACGGGAACTAAGAACATATGATGATAATAATGAGGGAGAGACATTTATAACAGACTGGGATGAAATGTATAACAGAGTGGGATAATTATTATTAATACATATAGAGGGGCGACACATTACTGATGATGAAGAGGACACATAATACGTGGAAGGGTTTAACAAGAGTTCGTTTAAGATGATTACACAACACAAGTTTTCCTTTTCAGTTTAAAGACGATACGAGAAACACAGGTACAAGATAGAGGTGATTTCTTTATTCCCCAGCAGGCCGGTTGGTGATGTCAGGACCTTAAACCTTTCCGACTACATGTTTCTTTTTTTTCTTTTTTTTTATATAAGCATCACAACTTATAAAGGTCAAGAGGTCACTTGAGGGTAAGCGTTAAAGAGTGTACAGTAGTAATTGGGCAATATAGTAATCGTTAGTAATGGAAATTCAGTAAATTTGTTAACAATGGAACGGCTCATCAAAAACTTGTTTACGTTAGAATTAAAGGCAACCATATTGTAGTCAGCTGGAAAGCGTGAAAAAGGAAGAGAATTCCACAGGCGTGCAATTCTAATAAAGAAGCGTTCTTCATGGAATCTCCTTTTAGGTTAAGGCACAGATAACGAGTGGGGGGAATTATTGATAGTGTTTTCAGCTAGACGAGTGTTCCTTGTGAAAGTTTGGCGAGGGGGGACCATAGGCTGAAGCTCGAAAGCTTACATCTACAAATGATGTAAATATGTGGTTTGGAAGTACATTAATGTAGATCAGGAAAAAAGTTGGGCCCAGGATGGAGCCCTGAGGGACTCCAGCATTAATACTGTGAGCTTCTGATTTTTGCCAATCAACTACTACTCTTATGACCCTGTCAAAAAGAAATGGTTTAATAATTGAGAAGACATGCCCAGCTATACCATAGCTAGAGATCTTGTGAAGTAAACCTTCATGTCATACCCTATAAAAGGCCTTATATATGTCAAGAGCAATTGCCCTAAAAAGGTTGCGTCCGTCGGGAAATTGACCATTCCTATGAGATATATCTTAAGCACATCTGGTGTAGATCTAGCAGAACGGAAACCCTATTTTGTGTCACTAAGAAGGTTATTTTTTGCTGAGACGGTTCATTACTTCTGTATTTAACACAGCGTACAGCAACTTACTCATGACGCACAGGGGACATATTGGTCTGTACTGAGAGGGGGATGAGCGATCACTTGAATTCGTATATACTGGGCATATTGATGAGATTTTCCAGGGTGACGGCAAGCAATTCCCCTTAAGACAATGTTTAAACAGTGTTGTAAGTATGGGTGCTAGTTCTGGTTGAAGCTTTTTGAGTACTATAATTGGAATAACGTCACGGCCGGTTGCTTGACTGGAATCAAGATTTTTGATTAGCTTGGCAACACCACGTACAGATATATGTATATCACACAGCGTGTTTTTTGATACAGGAGGAAATATTGGGGGTTGTCTGTCTTGGACGTAAAGAGTAGAATTAGCTGCAAAGTTTTTGGTAAAGAGTTTGGCTTCGTCTGATGCTTAAGAGATTACCCCAGGCCTATTGATGATAGTTGGGATAGAGCACACGCTTCTGTTCAGGATTAGGTTGCTATTTAGAAAAACTGATAGGAACCAAGCTGCTTCTCAGCTATTTTCGACTTGACGGACTGAGCATACACCTCTCTTACGTTCTTTCTTACTTTCTTACAATTGTTGCTGGCAGTCCTGAAAGCGGTTGTAGTTTCCATACATCTATTACGTTGGAAGCAAGGGAAAGAAACGGGTTCTGTGCGCAATGGCAGCAGCACATTCTGAAGGGAACCATGGCTGGCTGTTAGGTTTTTGCTGGGACTTTTTCCAGAGTATGAAACGGTCTATACCTGCAATTAACCATTCCGTCAGGTCTGATACTCTAGAGGACACATCCTTTTTAAACATGGAACGCAGAGGTAGATCTGATATAAATGTACGGAAACTATCCCAGGCATCCGTAGTGTATGGAAACCCTGTACGATGGAGAAGTACGTCTGGGGACTTATTATATTTCTTTTTTATCTGAATTGATACAACAGAGTGCTTTGAAGATCCAAAAGAAGACTGACCAGAAACTGAACAGTGCCCAAGGCAAGTTGTGAGAAAAGGTCTAGTAGACTCGCATACTGGCTGACATTGTCGGGCAAATGGGTGGGTTCGTGAACAATCTGAGTGGAGTCATAAGCAATGGAGAAATCATGACAGAACCTCAGCATCGGTCTGGTTTGAACATTGAAGTCTCAACTTACGTGAATATTAGCTGAAGGATAAGCAGATAGGACATGGTCAATTTGCTCAGATATGCTTTTAAAGATATGAACTCCTCTGTTATGGGGGCGATAGAGAATAAATATACATAGAGTACAGTGAGCTAGTGCAGCCCGGAAGCAGATATAGGGCAAGTTAGGATCTTCTCTGGAGATGCCCCTACCACATGGAAAGCCATCTTTAATATAAACACCTATTCCATGCCCATGGCGATATTGGCGGTTAGATTTAGAAGTTAAGTTTAATTTCGAACTCGTCTAGGGAAATAGTCGGCCGAAGGTAAGTTTCACTTAAAAATAAAAGGTCAGGTTTAGTCTCCTGTAATTGGTTTTCAGCCTCTGGAAGGATATAACGTAGACCCCTGATGTTGGTGAAGGAGACATCTGCGTTGGAAGTTGGATATCCGGGTCTAATCGTGTATTCTTTCTTGAAATTTTCATGATGGAATTTTGGAATTTGTGGACTAGGTCGTCAGACCTGCTTAGAGTAGGACAGAGACTACTTTTCTCCCTTCGCCACGAAATCCGCTCCCAGTCTCGAAATGACTATCACTGTGTGTGATCTCCGATTATCTGAGCCTTCTAAGTTCGAAGCCTCGATTCATATATTGAGAAATCTCCTTTGTTTATGACGTCAGAAGTGTGGTTCTACACCGTGACTCAATTTCACGTAGATGTGTCAAAACACACTTGTGGCAATAAAGAAATCCCAATTATAATTTTTAATATCTAACCTATTTTCACACATTTTTTTTACTCGCATTGTGAATTCTTTTAACTGACATATTTAATATCTAGTTAGTCTTAAACAATTGGCAATTGTTTTCTTTTCGACATAAATACTATTTAACTATATCAAAAAGAATAACAAGTGGTCTGCATTTCTGGGACTTGAATTATACGCTAACCTACAGTGTACGATTTTCTAATATAAATTTAACTCATCCAGTCTGCTTGTTTAGTTACATAAGGGGACAAGCCTTCTCATCTAACAAAATGATTTTATCGTTATTTCTGGCATTTAAAGTATTCCTACTTTAAAGTTAAATTTTATTCAATATAAGTGTATTCTAAAGCGGGTGGCCATATTCTTATAATTATATATGTATATATATATATATATATATATATATATATATATATATATATATATATATATATATACATATATATATAATCTTAAGTATCTGCATAAAATTCTCAATGAATTAATATATTTTTGTTGATTATCTTTTAGTATCGTGCTGCCATAAGATATTAAATATTTTATATTAAATATATAATTTGACTTTCTAACAATTTATTTCATTTTTGAAATTACAGTGTTTTTTGTAACTTCAATTGTATGTCATTCTAACTTAGCATTAGTTCATATTATAAAAGAATCAATAAAATTTACTTTCATTTTGTATTGCCAATGACATTCTTACTGAGAATATACTTCGCCCTGAATCATGTTTTTCTTAATCTAAATATCAATGACAAAGATTCGATTATTATAATATTTTCTTAACATTAAAAATAATCTTTATATATTTTATGTGTATTCCTACACAAAATTTATAAAAGTAATAAAACCAAAGTTACCAGAGACGAAATAGTTAAGATCTGAAACGTTGAAATTCCATGTAGATACCTTTAAAACTATGTGCACTATCAATGCATACGTTTAATAAATGTAGAGTATTTTCTCTTGTATATGCCTGAAATGAACGCGAAATATAATGAGTACAAGTTTGCACAGTATATCGATACTCATCTAATTATAGGTCTAAAATTTTCAAATTTCTACATAACGGTTTTTCAGGGATTTCACAAGTATTTTAATCAGTTTAGCGGCGAAAATTTTCTGAGAAAATGTCAAAGTTGAAAGAGTTTGCGTTTGCAGATTCTGCCAAATTGTTCCGTCAATTTTGTGTCGAAAGACATGCAATTTTAGATGTTGTAATTTTGGCATTGGTTTAATTTATGTTTTGATTGGAGATTAAAATACTAAATGTTAAGGGGTACAACTTTGGGTCAAATTATAAAGATGGCCTTTGCGATCTCTATGAAATTATACAGACAAATTTTGGTCTAAACATTTAAAATCTTACATAAATTGTATTTATACCAAGGCTAATTAATGAACAGAGTAGGGCCCGAGCAAAGTCTGGCTGAACTGCTAGTATATCCTTATATTGATAAGTACTAGAGGTTATAAAGCGAAACAGTATTTTTAAAAAATATATGCCATCACATTTAAGCAAGGAATTCTGTGTTGTGAATACTAAACTAAACACGAAAACTCGTTTATTCACCGAACTGTGAAGCGTATCACTTTGTAAGACGAACACACTTTTATTCAATTTATATATGCGATTATTTGTGTATGTAAGTAAATCACTTTTTGACACCCTAAAAAGTCGTGCAATTCGAACAATGCTATAGTGTTATGTGATTTTCTCACTTTCCCCAGTTTCCTGTTCAAATCGTCTAGCGATTCACACTTGTACGATTTGCTTCAATGCACTTCCGGTAAAACCACAATTGAAAAATCGTAGAATGTGATCCTCATATAAAACAAAAAAAACAATGTACATTTGCTTTATTCAACATGCTTTCTGATTTAATGTCTTTTCACTATGAGTAAACATATTAAATAACATGTTAAATTGTGTCCATTTAATGTTTTGTGAGCATGCCTGACCGTCTGTCTATCAACGTTCCGGTTTATTTTAGTATTTCATTCTATTTGCAAGCCAGTTAAAGAAACTAACATTATATTAGAAAATATATATTATATAGAATATGATTGACTATTTTACTTGTTACGTACAGACAATAATATTCAGAACTGATATCGTCATCTCCAGGATTTTGAGAGGAAATACTCTTTTAATATATCATACGTGCCAGTTTTCGGTTGCTATTCACATAATGTTCGCATTAATAAGGCTGTTGCTCACTCTAGCTTGTAAGGATGAGGTAATAATACTTGCATGATTGTCATTGCTATTTTTACTTGACATTTTCATATTCAACGATTGATTAATTTTGATGTGATGGCATAAAGTGTTATATATATATATATATATATATATATATATATATATATGCATATATATGTATATATATATATATATATATATATATATATATATATCCGACATAAATATAGTAAATATGAGATAAATTTTCATCACCCATATTTTACTAATATTATAATATGTCTTAGGTGTGTTTAATTGAATAATGGCAATTTCATAAGCACCTCATCGGAGGCAACTTTATGCTCTTAAGAAAAAAAGCACCTTTACCTCATTACTACAAAAATATTTTTTCGTTATCTTGTTTCTCTTACTTTCCCTCTCTGTATTGCTCTAACCAAATCTGTCGACCTGCTCCACAATCATGAAAAGTCTCCAGAACTAAATACACGATTCAACCCATAACAACTTCAAACGTAGAACACCCTAAACATAAGGGGTCTACTGTCAAACCATCCAGAGGTCACAAAATAATTACAGAAGATTAAACCGTACCTATAATTCCTCGGCGAAACTGGCATTCTACTTCCCGAACTGTACTGACATGCAGTAATTCAAGTGCAATGTGAACATACATCGTTCTGCTCATTTCCCTTCATAATTATCCTGCAGCTTATGTCCCATATAGTTGCCCCCTACTTCAAAGTGTCACTGTGTCTGGTTTGGGGTGAAAATTTAAGTAAAATTAAAACAAAACAAATAAGAAAAAATAAACGCTTTAGTGATAAGGAATATGGTTTCCGTACTACGAGATGTACATCAGGTGTGCTTACGGTAATATCTCATAGGATTAGCGAATCACTCGTCAGAGTTTTTCTTTCTAGGAAAATTGCTCTTAAAATAATACAAAAAAAAACTTTGATAATATATAGAATAAAAGTCACATGATCTCCAGCAACGGTATATTTTGAAATGTCTTCTCAATTATAAAATCATTTTTATCAGAACAATTCTTATAATAGTGTTTCATTGGCAGAAATTAGAACTAAGAGTAATAATGTAAGAGTTCCTCAGGGGTCCATCCTGGACCCAACTCTTTTCCTGATAAGCATCCATTACATCCTAAGATAATTCGTAGACATTTATGCTGACGACTCCATCTATAGAAACAGATCAACAGCCGTAAATGACAAAGTGCTCGCTGATTCCTCTATCTCTGATCTTGAGGACGCTGTAGAGTGAGGAAAGAGGTGGCTGGTTACTTTTACTGCTTCTACAACTAAATTTCTATCATTACATCATCAACGCTCTGATACCAATCTTGCATCAAGTGAATGAATGGCTCTAATCTTGGGAAGGCTCCATGTTTTGCTAAGCTTCTGGACATTACTCCTTATCTGAAAAGGAACACGTTCATCAAATTTGTTGCCAAGGTCGCTGGAAATAATGAGGGATCTTTCTATTGCTCCAGCAGATATATAACTGCTTATCCAATTTTCTACCGACATAAAAGACAGATACGTCCCAGGATCGAGTAATATTGCCATATGTGGGAAGGAGATGCTAGAAATAATTTATCCTGCATTGGGAGATTTAAAAATAGATTTGTAATCTAGTGGTGGAAGTCCGTTTCTTTAGCCGGCAACCTCATTCTTACAGAAACAAAGTCGCGACAGTGTCTTTATTTTATTGCTGTTTTTCAGTGCAAGTACTCGTCTGAGCTCCAATCATTGGTTTCTCCTGACCAAACTTTCATAAAAACAACAGTCTATATGAGACCACTGTCGATAATTACCGCCACTATTTATCTGTGCTAAAACCTAAACGTTGATTTCATGAACAAAACTTTTTTCTAAGAACTGCACGCCCGTCGAACTCTATTACGTTTACCTGCTTTCCAACTGACGTCAATTCGGCCGTTTTCAATTACAACGTAAAAAAAATATTGATTAACCGTTCCCTTAAATTATCCCATTGACCATATTTTCACTACTACCGATTACTACGATATTATACCATGGACTACTGTACACTCATTACCCCTTATCCTCGAGTGGATTCATTACCTTGATAAGTGGTAACTACTATGTAAAACACATTTTATACGTTGTTTTTTTATTGCTGAACCAAAGGAGATCAACCATACTTGTTACATTGTTTGTTAAAACCCTCTCGCGTTAAAAAGAGCAATAAACCCTACCAATCCAGTGACCAGGAGGAGAGTATCTTTATTTATACATCACCCTATTTGAAATTTCAGCACAATCTTATGCATGTTTCTTACTTTCATATTAGCATTTATAATTATTTAAATCAATAAATATTTATAAAATATAGATGTTGTTCACAAAATAGTCATAATGATAAAAACCGTTAATTCAATGGTATTAAGTTTGCTGTTGAATATAGTTTTAACCGAAACTAAACTTGATAGGGCATCTACTCAACGAACAGATCAACCTATGTTTATAAACATGACTTATTTATCAAACAAGTCTATGACATCAATAAATGTTCATTTTAAAAATTTGATCCATGTGTATCGAATTTCTAGGCCATGAAATATTACTAAAATATTAATAACAATCTAGCTTCCTAGCAAACCAATATTAAAATACGGTCTATTTTAACGAATAAATTATAATGAATTCAATAAATATGGTTTTCTAATGGCAATTAAGAAATTAAAAATAACGTATTTATTTCGTTACATCCCTTCTTTAACTTCAATTCTTTTCTTTTCTTTTTATATTTACCTTTTTCACTTCTGTTTCAATTATTTAATCTACGTGACATTTTAATTTTATATTTAAATTTTATATATATTATTGATATCAGTTAAATGCATTTATTTACCTTTATTTTATGTTATAAATCATTCCGTTCATTCCCTCATCCTCTCTCTCCCTCTCTCTCTCTCTCTCTCTCTCTCTCTCTCTCTATATATATATATATATATATATATATATATATATATATATATATATATATATATATATATAAAGCTAAACGTCTGTGTGTGTCTGATCACGAATAGGTTCCTATGTGGTTGACTATTTAAAAAAAAAACTGACTACATATGACAAAAATATATTGAGGATCAGGAATATGTATGTTTGGTCTGGCAGAACGGTGGTTCATAAAAATTGTGGGGTATGAGTTCGCGCCTGACCCCCAAAGTACGGAAAAAAACATTACAAGGGTTTTTGATATAGATGTGCATAAGAATACTTTGATTAGTAGGTTTCAACTTAAATAGGCATGGTATAATAAAATTGTGGGATCTGCGTTCGCACCTGTACTCCATGGAAATGTGGCACAAACTATAACAAAGACTTTTCGTATCTATTTGCGTAAGTATACTTTGATAATTATGTTTCAGTTTGGAGAAATATGGTATAATAACATTATTGGGTGTTCGTTCGCGCCTGAACTTCATAGCATGTAAATATGCCACAAAGTTTAACAAGGTTTTTTAAAAATTGGTGAGGGTCCACAATAACAGCTTAACTTTAATCGTAATTCACGTTAGATTTTATTTTTTTTTTTTTTAATTTGAATAATATTGTGTCGAATAAATTCACCTCATGAATTCACCTTTTTATTAAAGTGAAAGCCAAAAACAACAAAAAAAAAATCAAAAACATGAGTCGGAACTTTAGACAATTCTCGATACAAAATTTGCGTGACTGTTTTTTTCATTCTCCACTTGCACGTAGAACTCTTTCGAAAATAGATAAATAATACAAAATAAGAACGTTACTTGTTATCGTTTCAAAAGGAAATAATCCTGCTCACGTTATTACGTGTCTTTTTAAAACATTTACATAACCTTTTTATTTTTATTTATATATCTGTTTAAGCTTTTTTTCGTCAGTGTACCAGAAGGAATTCATTTGATTATTAAATATAAATTGTGTGTTCATGTTTATAGACGCTGTTGTATTTT
>NC_136492.1:115297018-115307018 GCF_053919585.1 Euprymna scolopes | reverse complement strand
AAAAATAGCTCAGATACCATAAGTTGTTTCAGTGACGCTTTTTCTAAATATAACTCGTCGCAAAGTACAGGTTGGATCGTAACACTACACTTTAAAAGCACCACAAGTAGGAATTACAACGTTCTATTGAGGAACACCGCCGTTCGTTTACATTGAGGAACATCGCTGCTTGGTTACAATCGGAGTTTCAATCTCCGAAATTTTGTTCGATTACCGAGACAAGAAAATCTGCAAGTTTTGGTTTGGACACCGACTTGTCCGACCACCGAAACGTTCGACGACCGATTTATAACTGCTTATTGAATTAATACAATAAACTGTTTTAATCATGTGCATTTTAAACCTCTTCGTGTATCGAATCCGAACGATGTTTGATCAGGTATTACAGGTCAATTAGATACATATTGGCAGTAACTGTTGGAAAAATGACGCAAGAATTGATAAGTTGTTGATTTTCAATTTCTCACATTATTACAACTATTTACCGGATATAAGAAAAATAATAATACATTTTTAGTTTGAAGTTGATACATTTTAATCAAATTCTTTTCATAGATGTGCTAACTTACTTGTGATCATATTTTGTTAATTTCATATGTTTTTTGTTATTTACAATTTTCTTTAGGATCTACTTGTTCGTTGATTCGGTAAAATAGTTTCGGTATTAAATGATTTTTAACAAGATTTCTCAGGTTTTCGTAATTACAAAGTGCTAAATAACTTCCATACTTTTTATTGACACATGTATTGATATCATACACACGACACCTTAGTCCCCGTCGAAGTAATCTTCCTTGGCTGCAATGCTCTTGTTTTATTGTTCCAAAAACTTCCTCAAAATTTCATGAATACCCGCTTGTATGTGCGTGTCAATGACTCTTGTAAAAACCTCTATCATCTCCGCAAGTGTCTCATAACAAGAGCACATCGGTTTTTCCTTTAGTATATGCCTCGAAGGAAGCTGAAGGATTGTGTTCATACCCATCTTGTGAAATAGTCCCTGGCAAGCATGCAACACTTTTTGGATAAACTTCGCGCAAGACTACCACATCTTAAATTCCGAATATTCGTATGTTCTGTTTCCCCAATGACATAAAGCTGTGCAAATATTGTTTTTATAGAAACTGGCGCGTCCTTATCCATGGAATTCTATATTTGGCCAATCAACTCTAGTTGTTCTAGTTTCCTCATAAATCCATCACCTACATCAATGTCTTTCTTTAATATCTTATCCTACGCAACAACTAATGCACCATTGTTTCATTCTTGGAATTCACCAGCTGTGCCAATCAGGCTTCACTCAACAATAGCGTACTGAATGTCCCAGAGTCGACCACCATTTCAAATGTATATACTAAAGAATTATGTAACTTATTGAAATCACTTCATATTGTCTGTTGTTTGTTAATTTTCGCATGTTTTGGTGGGTTTAAAATGTTTGCCGAAGTGTGCCTTCCGAAGCTCGTAAAATATCTCAATATTACCGCAATGTCAGATTGATCTTTGTCATGTAATGTATCTATTATAAATACTGATTGTCCAATATAATCGAAAGTAGACTATTGATTTCTGCAATTATTATTTTCTTCATAAAGTATGTTAATATTTCAGAGCGATTTCTACAGAGGTAATAAACAGTTTTTCTGGCTCAAATTGTTTCATGCTTTGAGCTGAATAATTTAAATATATTCCATGGCTTAATGATATTTATTTTTACTTTTTCTTCTGTTAGTTTATTTCTTTGCCTCATTTAAGTACCCCACTGTGTTTGATGGCGTCTCGCAGAGTCTCATCAAATATCACTTTTGAACGCGTTTCAATAAGCAATTTCAATAACAGCATGATTGACATTGAAATTAGCGAAGTAAGCATGGAAGAGCGCGCACAAAAATAAAGAATAATTCATAGCGAAAACTGATTTTGATTAAAAAGGATGGCAATTTTTAACATCTGACTAAGATTTCGTGTGGAAACAACATTTTTGTGAAAAATTGAAAATGTCAGAGTATAAAATTGCATTTTTTTTTTGAAAAATCATAACAATAAATACACAGAAATATTTTGAATAGTTGACTTGCTTTCATGAAACCCGTTTAAATCTATTGCTGTCTCTTTCCACTAACACGGACGGAAATCAAATATAGAGGCGACGAAATTATGCAAAACATTAGAGGGGATCGATGCCCCTCTGCAAATGTGCGTTACCCCTGCAGGAAGTGTGTGAAAGGAAAAGGGAAAGATACATTGAAAGATATCAAAATAGAGGGTGAGACGTACAAGAACAAAGAAACTGAGAAGAAGATCAGTCAAACACTTAGAATCTATCTCCTACTCCTATTATATATAAAATACTTGTCGTGTGTCTGTTCATTTGTAAAATCATACTCTATTCATTCGAAAACGGATGTAAATATATATGCCTTGGAATGTTGTTACGTAAGTTTTGTAATGGAATGTTTCTTTTATATATATATATATATATATATATATATATATATATATATATATATATATATATATATATATAATTACTTTCATCATATTTTGCTTTGGTTTTGATACCCTCAAATTAAACCCAGATTTACAACCCTTCCTTTTCATAACCTATCATGCTTTCATAAATCAGATTCCATTTTCTCTACGCTGTTTTTGAACCCAGTCAACGATGGGTATTTTTGCTAGTATATATATATATATATATATATATATATATATATATATATATATATATATATACATATATATTTAAAGTGATAGTTGTGTAGTTCCAACGAGAGAAAAAATGTATATTTAAAAGAGTGTAAATATACTATACTATATATATAATATATTATATATACATATATATATCTATATATCTATAAAAGTGAAAGTCTCTGTCTGTCTGTGTATCTGTCTGTCTTTTTATGTACGCAATAACTGTCAACTGTTTAGTCAACATACTCGAAATTTGATATACAGGGTACTGAGAATTAGGAAAATGAACGGGATTCGTTTTTCGCCAGAAATTTGCTGATTTAGGGGTCAATGTTCAACGATTTGCCCTTTGAGAACTCTACCTAACTCCGACAATTTTCAGTCTAAACACTTGAAACACGTTTAGGTATAGGTGTCATAGACATGAATCTTTCTTCATAACTTAATTTGAACCCAAAACAATAAGTTTTAAGGGGTCATAATAGAGGTCGAATTAAAAAGAAACGACCACTTTTTTTTTTTTTTGCTCACCATGCATCTCTAAATATCTGACGCCCATGATCGTCATTTACATGAGACGTTTGATTACCTTAGGGATACCTTTCCATATTGTAAACCCATTTCCAGTCCAAATCCTAAATTACCTTATGTGTGCGTCCTAATAGCATTTACGCACCCCACCGTTTTCATATTTTCCAGCTATTTCTCCCACAAGAGCTGAGTAAATATCAATGTGAGACTTTCTGAGAAAACCTATTGCATCCTATTAGCTCATCACTCGGTTAATATTTACACCTGTAGAGACTTATGTTCACATGATAAGAACGTGTGTCTGAAATGGTTATCCATTACTTATGACCAACAATATATTGTTCACGATCCCCCCGACACTTTTTGATGTTGACCCTTTCCTTACAGCCTGCTTATAACTGTGCTCATCCTCCATTCGTTCTTTACTAGTGTTTTCCAATCACCTGAATGTCTTAGATAAAAACATCATGTAATAATTCATCAGCTATACATATCCATTGTACAGTATATCATATGAGTAAATGGGGCAGCTTCCCTAAATTTGTATTAGTTACAACTCTACGTTACATGCTTTAGTAGGCGTGCCCTATGTGGTATCAAGCGTAATTGATTAGTTAGCTTTAGGTATAAACTGCTTAATATCCGTCAGAAAATTCCAACCAGAACTCAACAGCAAGCTGTGTTTCACTCAGGAACGTGTCGCTGTCATAACGTCATACAAGGAACGTGTCGCTGTTATAACGTCATGCAATAAACTAGGTGTCCTAAAACATACGCTTTTTTAAAGTGCCCGCAACAACTACAAAAGCATAATACAGGAAGCGAAAGTCATATGCTCAGTCTGTCAAATCTAAAGTAGTTGATCAACAGTTGTTTTTCAGTCGTCTTTCGAAAAGGAAGCATTATCCTTAACAGTGGTGTTTTTTCTACCCCAGTTATCATCAATGAATCTGAGATAATTTCGTCAGCATTCAACAAATTCAAACTATTTTCTGAGAACTTTGCAGCAAATAACACACTCTATGATCAAGGTTACTTCACTTTTGTATTACCTTGTGTTACTGATAACATGCTATGCGACATACACTTATCCGTGTGTGAATATGCCAACGGCATAAAAACCGGTGGTTACTGTAAGACACCTTCAGCTGAGGGTATTTTCTATTTTTGCAGAAACGTTAATGGCCCCTATACTTACAGAGCGGGTTAACTGCTCTCATAATATTAAATGCTTCCCAACACATTGAAAAACATCAGAGATTTTCTATGTATTAAACAATTCTAGCAAACACCCATTTGCATCTCTGCACAGACTAATCTATCTGATATGCGTCATGTATAAGTGGCTAAAATCTGTGAAAGATAAAGAAGTGACGAATACCACATCGAAAATAATCTACTCAGGATCATACAATATGACTTCCGTTCTGATAAATCTTCAGTTTATGTTCTAATTTAATATCAGAAGAACCAGTGATCTCTTGTCAGGGGCTTCATATTTAGATCCATTGCTCTTGCCATATAGATTTGATATGGTGTATAAATGTCTATTTCACAAGATATCTAGCATGGAGAAACTCGTGCGCCTAATTCTGGACCCGGAAAAGGCGATGATTGAAAGCGACAAGATAAAATAAAAGTAAGCTCTACTACACAATGAAGTCGAATTGATTTTAACAAGCGATGATTTTATATAATTATTTAAGTTCAGATCATTTGGAACCATACAAGCAAGTTTTAGTCTCTCCTACATCAAAGGCAGGTTTTCATGAAAATATAATATATTTTGTAATTCATATGCAAAACTAGCGAACTAAATTACGATAAAACATTGATAAATGTTCAGTATCTTTCCACCCATGCAAAAAATTTCGTGAGTTCTGAAAACGAAAACAAAAGTTAAGATCCTATAAAACGAACAATTTCAACTATATATGAAATTATAGTTTTAAAGAGTGTGAAGGGACAAATTTTTTATATTAATTTGACGTACAATTAACCCCACTTTATAGCCAAGAGGTCATAACTGGTGGCTCATTGTACACACAATTAATATGGAAAAGCGATACCCCACTTATTTAAAAGATAATGTGCGACCTTTAAGGAATATTACAATGTCATCTAGTAATATAATTGATGCTTGGGTGACACAAAATTGATTAAACCGAAATGTGATTAATAAAATTAAACGGCCAAACCAATCTCAGTTGAAATATTTTGGACCACAATAGACTCGAAAGCTTTCCAAAAAAGAAAGCCAAATTATATGTTTGTTGAAATAAACTGTTTCTATGAGTCTTTTTTTTCTGTAATGTCTGCGTATATATTAGCAGTAAGACACGATGTTACCCAGGAGTGAATGATGATCAACCGAGATTGTACATCCACCTATTTTATCGTCATCGCAATCGGTAACATCGCCTGCTTTTCAATAACTCACATCGATTGATTGCCTGCTTTATTTGAACACCAATAGTGATGCACAGTGAGGAAGCTTTCCATGTTTCCCTGCACTAAGTATCCCAACATATATTTTGGCACCATAGAATAACTATTATTGATTTCAGAAATGTTTTATATAACCGTTTTAATTGAAGTTTAAATGCAAAATAATCTTCTGAAATGCAGTTTAGATGTTATGCCGTGTGAGGTATTTTTTATCAAAATTGCCTGTATTTTCTTCTGATATATGCTTCTAGAAAACTTCGATAAAAAACGTATCAAAGAGCATTGCCAGATACATAATATTTTCTGGTAAATTTCATAAAAAATGTCTAATCCGTGCAGAGGCATATAGAACGAACAGACACCCACTAACTTTCTTAACTTATATATATATATATATATATATATATATATATATATATATATATATATATATATATATATATATATATATATATATATATATGTTGTTATTTGTTTTTTTTTGTTTGTGAACGAATTTAATTATTTATACGAACGTGCATTTTTACCTAAATGTGAGTTGGGAATAATTTTCCCTTTGACCAAGTTGGTACCCCCTAAATGGGGAACGGCATGTATATATATATATATATTATGTCCAAAACACAACCATCCACCGACACGTGCCTCGTCATCAGATTCATCAGATTCAGCTACTCTGATGAGTTGTGAACGACGAGGCACGTGTCGGTGGATGGTTGTGTTTTGGAAATCATATATATATATATATATATATATATATATATATATATATATATATTTGCGTGTATTAATTTATATATATATATATATATATATATATATATATATATATATATTTATTATTTATTAATGAAATCAAGGAGATAGAGTGTTTGCCTGATATACGCAAAGGTAAACTTCAAACTAATATAAATAAAAGTATTTTTTTATAGAAAATTAAATCCCAACCTAATTAAAACCCTCAATACGCATTAGATAGTAGAGCTTATTATAAGGGAAAGAAAATTAAACTTGACATTTACAATCAAATTATTATAAGAGAAAAAAATGAAAACTTGACATTTACAATCAAAATTGATTGTTTGACTGATTACTCCAAACTGCAATTTGTAAAGTCCTTATTATGCGTGGTTTGTTATTTTATATACTTTTTTTTACATATTAAACATTTTTTCACTTTGTAATTTAGCAAATTATAACTACAATAAATTGCGGTTTCATCTAATGTCTTAACTAGCAAATTCTAGCATTGCTACAAATATGATGTGCTGATATTTCCTTTGTTGAGAATAATAACAAGAATAACATTCTTTGAAACTCCGCGGAATAAGAACTTTGTAAATTGTTTTTTAGAGATTCACCCGAACAATAAATTTTGCTTGTAAAGTGTATCTTACAGTTTTAATGTTCCTTCTTATATATATACATATATATATACACACACACATATATATATATATATATATATATATATATATATATATATATATATATATACAAACACACACACATATATATGTGTGTGTGCGTGTGTGTGTGTAAATATACACTGATATGAAAATATGTTGACAGATATCGCAGTAACATCAAAAGGCACACCATTTCTAGATATATGAATGTCTCAGACGGCAACCCATTAAACAGACATAAAAACGCGGATATTAAAAACATATAAATCAAATATTTTGACATAGAAACATTTCAAATCGATTCACATATGTCCATGTAAAATCCACTAGTTAAAGATAAACAAAACAAACAAAAAATTGCATACTATTGGTTTATTATTTGTTTCGTCTAAGGGCATTCGAGTTCCACTGGACATAATTATAATCTGATGTTATAGATTCAACACACATCGGTCGCGTTGACTAGGAGTAAAAATAAAGTTTCAAGGTGGCATACATCATGTTTCCTTTCCTCATTTAATGTGCGTTACTCTTCTTAATATAAATCACGTTACGCTATTTTATATATACCCCCTTACTATTTTTAACAAATCAATTTATACATCCTAATATAAATCATATAATACTTTTAAATATAATTCATGTTCACTTTCTTAATATATATCACATTGCACTTTTTTAATATGATGCATGCTATCTTTTCATAAACATCACTCCCCTCTTAGCAATATAAATCACGTTACATTTTGTTTATATTGAGAACGTTAGTCTAATATAAATCACATTAATTCTTAACATATCACATGTTAATCTTTGTAATATTAATTACGTAAGTATTCTAAATATATGGATCACGTTATTCATTTAAATAAACATCAGGTTACTCTTTTATGTAAATCATATTACTTATATTTATGATAAATAAAACAGAATAACTAAAAACATGAACATTATGATCTCACTTGATTTATATACAGAAGAATGGAAAGATATCTTATACATAGAAAATGGAAATATTATCTTCTAACCTGGCTTATATACAGAAGAATGAAAATATATCTTCGTCTATAATATAACACCCACCTTTCTGTTTATATGTATGTATGCATGTATCTTTCGCAAAAACTATCGAGAGAAGCGACGGATTTTCACAAGATCGAAAACGTTTCAGAGCTCGACCCTTCGGGCGACAAATATCGAAATATCTGCTAAAAGAATAAAGTTCTTTACCCTCAACTGGGTACTTTAGTACAGGGACGGGTCGCTTTTTCCACCGATATTTTCCAAGGTCACCCCCTCTTCTCGGTTGTCTAGCCTTAATTTTACTACGGCAGTTCTGGTTTGGCGATAGACGCAACGGCAAAAGCCGCCACGGTTTTTTTTCGTGTTCTTTTTACTACTTCTCGGTACGGGTTCGTGCCTGCCTGCATTCTATAACATTTTTTTCGATAAACACATACCTGACAAACACCATGACAACGCTGGGCACCCAGGCTAGTATGTTATACGTCCGAAATTTCTATTGTTGGCATTAATTTTTCATATATTTTTCTAGTCACAATTCTTTAAAAAAATACATCGCTTACTTATAGTTGGGACCAGAAGAAGATTCTTAATATTTTAAGCAAATGTGACTATTGTCGAACAGAGTGGGGAGACTCAGGTGGCTAAAACATGTCTTTAAGCGGGAGGCCAGATTAAGCTCGCTCAGAAAAAAATGAAAAAAAAAACATTTGTGATAGAATGGAGAACCACCATTAAATAGTGTAAAACTCTGCTAGATTTTCTGCATTTATACTTGATTGACAAGACAGACGGGTCTTCGGAAATGTACTGTTTTGATAAGGTGTTTTATTTTTAATTTCCTTCAAATTCGTACTTTACTGGTGATTTGATACTGCATTCAGTGTATTTAGAAAAATAGAATTCCGGCTTCAAACTCCTTATATCTTTAAATATTTATTCTAATATATGATTTACTTGTCTTATTTTGCAACATATTAAAGTTCTCAGGCTATTTAATGGCTAATCCCGCAAATTTGAAGAATTTAGTCTCTACGCTACGCAAACGCCTACTCCTGATGGTTTATTTCATTACCTCTTACAAAAATCTCTCTCTAGATTATATATATATATATATGTATGTATGTATATAAATAAATATATATATTTATATATATATATATATATATATATATAGAGAGAGAGAGAGAGATTATGCTCGAGATATATATATGAGTAAGAGAGAGTTACAGAAAGATAGAGAGATATAGAGATTATAAAAGGCATGGTGGGTTTGGTTTGATTTCTCTCTTTTTGATTTTTCTAATTTTCGTATTTTCTTTTTATTGTATGTTGCTCATTATATATATATATATATATATATATATATATATATATATATATATGTATATATATATATATACATATATATAATAAATACGTTGTGCAAATGTGTGCTCGTTTAATGAACAGTCTCTGCAATACTCTTTCGCATATTTTTTTTTGTATATACTCGACGATTTATATAAAAAAGAAGTTGGAGCTTTTGAACAATTTCACAGTAAAAATCGCTGCTAAAGGGTTCAAAATTTATATATATATATATATATATATATATATATACATATATATATATATATATATATATATATAGCGGTCAATGATTGCGTGCTAAATGTTTTAGTGTTCATCAAAAGTGGAAGCAATTTAGTATTTTTTAAACGTTTTAAGTCATGGCTATAAACTGGTTAGAAGCGAATGATCAAGAAGTTCATAAATTATACTAACTCTACTGGAATGTAAATATCAGATATTGGCGTATTCCATGACAAGAATACGTTGTATTACGTCTTATATATGTTCAGTACAGTATAATAATCGACAGATTATTGTGTCTATAATAAAAACCAATA